>NC_081562.1:1019154-1031130 GCF_022355385.1 Mustela nigripes | reverse complement strand
GAAAACCCCACTCCTTCCACGTAGGCCCCCAGGCAGTCACAGTGTGGGTGCTGCTTCTCCGTAGCCAGCAGCCGCGGGTCCCTCCTATTCCTTCTCTGCTTCCAGCCTAAGGAAACTCTGCTTTAAAGGACTCACCTGATTAGATCAGGCCCACCAAGATAGTCTCCCATTTGCCCAAGAACGTAATCATGGGAATGAGGTCTCATTGGATTCATACGTTCTACCCACGCCCAAGGGGAGGGAGTTGCACAGACCCCATATACCTGGGTCCTCGTTGAATCCTGTTTGCCACAGTTTTGATTAAGAATCATTTATAGATTTTCTTAAATGTATTTTTTTTTCCTTTTGGAGGTTGTTGGCATATTTTATTATGATTGTAGATTTCTTGATCCCTAACCATGTTTGTATGTCGAGTTAAATAACCTGTAATACCCCTGCTTGCTAAACGTTTTCAGGTTTTCTTGGTGATCAAGTGCAATCCATTTTTTATATATCCAATCAATATTACAAAAGTGATCTTTCTATTTGAAGAACATAAATCACGTTATACTGTTTATTATTCATGTCCTCTAGATTCTTTTATATTTTCTACTAGAGAAGTTTAATTCCAAAAAGATGCATTCAAATATCCCATAATGCTTTTTTTTCTTGTTATTCAGGCTTTTCTATTTTTCTCTACATATTTAGTTGTTATACTGTTTGTTGCTTAGCAATTTATGCCTATTCAATTCAATATCTCATAAATTAGGCAATTTATCATTATATAATGACCTACTTTCCCCTTGAATGCCTTTAAGTTTAAATTCTTCTTTGTATGAAGTTAAAATTGTCACTCATTTATATTCAACCTCTACACCACTTATTCTAAGTGTTTCTTATAAATCACAGAGCTGAATTTTGTTTTCTAAATCAATCTGTCATTCTCTGTCACTTAGAGGAGAATTTATTCTATTCACATTAAGATGTCATTAATATGCTTAATTTTATTTCTTCCTTGTTACTTATTTTATTCACTTTCAACTCTACTCTTTTCCTACTCCTTTTTGATGTTTTGTCAAGTTTCTAGCTATCATCTGGCTTTTTTTCTCTCAACTCTGGGAGCCCTGCTGCACTCCTGCGTTTCACCAGGGGTCAGTACGTCCTTCTGAGCTCCATGCACATTCGCGAGTCCGAGATGCCAGCATCGCCGACCCCTCAGCATCTTGCAGACGTGCCTGGGCTGGCCTCAGCTGGAGGAGGTGATGCTCGGCACACCAGTCACCCTGCCAAGGCCGGCACATGCCCTGGCCCTTGGCCTCCCCGAGGCTGGTGGCCAGGCTGAGCTTAGGACAGAGTCTCCCCAGCAGAGGTCAGTGGTCACAAGCTGACATGACGCTTACCGCGCTCCACAGAGGCACTGGGCTTGCCTGTTATGCAGCAACCTCACGGCAACAGCGGACTGATGCACCGTCCACCAGTGCAAGCTGACCTTGGTCTCACGGTGTCTCCCCACACACCAAAGAACATATGGAGAAAATACATTTTATAGTTTTGTTTGTAAAAGCAAGCAAAAGAAATGCTTTATTTCTAGTCCACACACGGAAAATTAAATGACCTATAAATTCTTAATGGGATGTCTGATAAAGCAGAAAGAACCTTCACTCCAGACACGAAATCAGTCTCGACATTTACAACTTCATTAAACAATGACACAAAGTCACAGCGTTCGTCGCTCATGAGAGATGACAGCCCCACACCCAGGCAAGATTGAGACATGTAAGGATATGAGATTGAGGCTTTCTGTTTTATCGCAGGCACAGGAAGCGGTTACACAAGTGAATAACGGCACTTTACTTAGGTGTGACAAGGAAGGTCTACGAAGAAGGCGATGCTGGGCCCAAGTCCTGGGATGGAATCACCCACCACCTGCAGAACGTCCTCGAGGGTGAGACGGGCACGCGGTTTGATCGCCCAACAAGGCATGGTCTGAGGCTGATGTCCCTCTGTGGGCATAGGAGCGGTTCTCCAAGAAAACAGTGTCGTGGGCTGTACCCGTCTGCCCCGCTGTCCCCTTGCCTCCCCTGGCGTCCCTCTCCACCCCAACGTGCTCCCGTCAGGCCCGTGAGTGGCCAAGTCCCACCAACACTGAGCTCACTGACACGGGTAGATCTCGGGCAAATCTCCGGAGAGCCGGGTGGAAATAAAGGCCTTCTAGGGATGCCCCGATGGCTGGTGGTGGACGGGACAGCCGTCGTCCAGGTCTGAGTTTCACGGCGTGTGCCACCCACTTCCAGGCCCCGCACAGCCACACCACTTCTAGAAAACTAAAGGCAGATTATTTTACCTTTCCTTGTCTGTAAAAACTGGGCAACAAGAAAACCTCAGTGGCATGAAGGTTGGAACCCGTCCTGTACAAAGCAAGGGGCCTGGAGACCTTAGGGGGAGGCTTTTTCTATTTTCCTGGAAATCCATGATTTTAAATACATTAGGAAAGAGTTTCCAGTATTTCCCCAATTAATTTTTTGTGTGATTTTTTTAAATAAACACAGGTTCGTCTAATTGATCCTATTATTAAAGATCATATTGTTATTTATTAAATCAATTCTATGGGACTTTTAAAATTATAACTCGACCTGTAAGCATCTCTGCCCCTCTCTTACTCACAGCCTTTGCTCCTTCTTTTAACGACTTTTGTCCAGCGCTTCCCTGACCTGGTGGACGTCCTGGAAGAAGCTCCAGCTGAGGGTCCGGGCTACATCCCCCAAAGCAGACCCCGACATGAATACTGTGACCCAGAGATGCGTCAGAGGAGGGGAGGTCTGCTCCCCCACATCCTGAAAACCCATCCTGCCCCTGAGACACTCCGTCCTCGGGATGCTTGGCTGGGACTCGGCTTTCTGCTTCCAGCTGGTGGGTCTGAAAGCTGAGAGCCCTTGGTGCATCTCCGTCGGCCCCTACAGGGAAGGAGCCGGGGAGGGTCCCAGGACTGGCCCAGGTCCAGCAGGTCAGGGGCTCTCTCCTCCTGTAGGACTGAGGACAGAAGAAAACCCTCCATCTCCCCCGGGGACCGATGGTGTCCCGTCTCTTTCCAGGGGCTTCCTTGTGAGAGGGGGGCACCCCAGCCGGGAAGAGACCCATGTTCCAGAAGCTACGTTCCTGAAGGGCCCGCCCCGAGCCCCTGGGACAGGCAGCGGGCCCCGACCACAGGAGGCCCAGGAGGGAGGTTTCCCTGAAGACATTTGCACAGAGTTCCCCCACCAGTGCAGATGCTGCGTCCAGCTGAACCGCCTGCCGGCAAGCCCAGCTGCAGCCCACCGAGCTGCCAGGAAGAACATCTCCCCACTCACCGTGAGTCCAGCTGCTCGGCTTCCTGTTCTGTGTGGCTCGCTCTTTCTTTCTTCCTTTCTTTCTTTTTAAGATTTTATTTATTTATTTGAGAGGGAGAGAATGAGAGAGAGAGCATGAGAGGGGAAGGTCAGAGGGAAAAGCAGACTCCCCGCTGAGCAGGGAGCCCGATGCGGGGCTCGATCTCGATCTCGGGACTCCAGGATCACCACCTGAGCCGAAGGCATTTGCCCAACCAACTGAGCCACCCAGGCGCCCCTCTTTGTGGCTTTCTATCGCAGTTAAATTATTACCAAAAATGTACATCGACTCTGCAAAAATCAATGACGCTGAATGCTTAACCCAGTTCGCCAAATCCCTTCTTGATAATTCACCATAATTGTGAGCTTTTCAGACCAATGCCCGTGAAGACAAGCATGGTTCCCTGGGTTCCCTGAGCTCCGGGCAAGATGACGAGCATCCCGCGTTCTCCCTCGTCTGAGCTGCACGAGAAGCTTTCATATCTGTCTACTGCCGGGGAAGCTGAAGCCGGGAGGCTGCCATCCGCCCAGGGCCTCCAGGTGGTGGTGTGAGGGGCTCTCAGACCCCACAGAGTGGGGCTGGGCTCTTCCTCCTCCCCACCAGGCCTCCAGGCACCAGGCCACCTGCAGTCGCTCCCAGCAAGAAGCAGACCCACCTCTGGCCTGTCCGGACACTCTTTGGCTCCTTGGGCTCGGGCGGACACTAGGAGAGAGCTTGCATCTCGGGCGAATGCAGAATGTTCCGGAAGCCAAGCAGCCAGCATGCAAAAGAGCCCGAGCTCACCTGCCGGGACCCCCTCAGTAGAGGGCTGAGCCCTGTCTCCAGGCTGCAGGACATCAGGGGCAGAGAAAAGGACCACACTCGGCCACCCAGCCCAGCCAGGCTGACCCAGATCACGAGGAATCGCAGTAAGTGCTGGGGAGGCTTGTCATGCACACAGGGTAACTTGGACTCAGTGGCCGGGCAGACCCTGTGGCCATCTCAGGGGTAGGAGCCTCATTCTCCTGCCATCCGAGGCTCCTGCCTACATCAGCCGGACCTGACCTTTAGGACTATCGGGAAGCACTCCTAAATGTCCAAGGCCAGGCCTGGTGTCCTGGGGGCCGCAGTGTGTGCAAGGTGCCCCATGAGAAGGGGAGGTGCCCTTCTCTGGGGGAGCTCGGTGCCGGCCTTCCCTGCCCTCAGCAGTGCCCTCCGGGCTGAGCCCCAGCTCTCCTCCTGCTGTCCTGGCAGCTGCTTCTCGGGCCCCCCTCAGCTTCTCTCCCCTTCCCCATCCCTCCCTGACAGATGAGCAAGGCTCTCGATACCCCCATCACCCAGACTTGCAGAATCTGTTGCAGAAGCTCATTAAGACCTCATTAGCATGGAAATGGGCAGCTATCCACCTGCACAGGGCACAGCCACCGTCACCGCTGCCACCGCCACCACCGCAGTGGAACCCTGATGGGGAGCAGAGAAGGGGCTGAAAACAAGAGGAACCAAAGATCGAGACCCAGGCCCAGCCCAGAGCTACAGGAGCCTTGAGGTCACCAGGCCCCACCCCACAGCCCTACCCCAAGCCAGCTCTGCCCCAGACCTTCTCCCTCTGGATCCCAAGCCGAGAGCCCTTCCTCATCCTGTCCAAACCTCAAGTCTCATCGGAGGAGGCAAGGGCACAGCCATCAGATCCGGCACACCAGCAGCTTTGAGATGCGGGCAGCGGACAACGACAGACGCGGCTGCTTATGTGCCCAACGCCCGCAGGACTAGAGTCCGTTCCCAGGTGCTGTAGGCTGTCTGACAGCTGCGAGCCCCGCTCTGGCCCACTCCAGCATGAGGATCACGTCCAGGAACAAGACCCACAGCCGGGCACGACCCCGGCTTTGTGACCGGCGGCTCAGGGAAAGGGCTCAGGACCCCGAGTGGGCAGAGTCCACGGGTGGCTGGGCTCCTCATGAGCTCTGAGCTGGGCATTGCCGTTGGGACTCAGGCTGGTCACCGACTCACCAGGCCTCCTGCCTGCATCCTGTGTGTCAGACTCATATCAGGAGTGGTTCAAACGGCCAAGACGCCTGGAGCCGCGTCATCCCCAGAGACCACGCACGGCTGCCACGGAGACGCCGGGCTCCTCACCGGGCTTGGCGCCACGGCTTCCAGGAGCCACAGCGAGTGAGCGCGTGCTCTCCCGTCGGCGCGTAATCACCGCGCACCCTTGAGCTATTTTTAAATACACAGCAGACCGTGTGATTGAATGTGTTATTAACCAATGATGGCTTGTGATCGCCAATTACTTAACTAAGAGAATCAAAGTACAAATTGCCGGGTTCGCTCAATTACTGCGAAAATGGTATAAAAGCATTTAATTGTGATCGGGACGAGCCCTCTCCAGTGTGCATATTACAGGAATAATGAAGAGTCATAAATACAGTGACCCATTTATCTCCTATCTGCTTACCAAACAGAAACATCACATCCCAGCAAGCGGACTCAAACGGCAGAACCGAGTTAATTAGGTTTACTGAGTTCGTGGAACATCTAAATTGGATTCTACTCCAGTGTTTAGTTGAAATTTATCTTAGCTGGGAGCTGGGTTTCCAGCTGAAAAATAAGTGTCAAGGAAAATAATAAACCTGAGACAAAATTATTTTCTTAAAAAAATTAAAGTTAAAAACCCATTCCTGAAACTTATTTTTTTTCCTTTTTGCAAAGATGGCTTAAGAACCCAGAGGTAACTTTAGGATCAGAGCCAGGCGTCCATTCCATTATGCGGGGTCCCTCCTGCCCTGCACCCACTCGTCCTTACTTGGGGCATCAGGGGGAGCCCGTCTGGGGTTTCAGGAGCTCAGTAGATGAGACGCACACACGCTCCCATGGCCACTGCTGCTCCCCCAGGACACCCAGCCTGGCAACAGCACCCACCACCTTCTTATTCAGGATGTGAATGAGCAGACATCAGGCCACCCTGCTGCCTTACTGGTGACTGGAGCCCAGGACAGGTGGAGGGATCCCTGGCAGAAAGGACACCTTCTGACCACTCTGTCTAAATGCCCCATGTGTCCAGCTTGTGGCCACAAGCACAGACGGGCAGGACAGAGATGACACAGAGGGGCAATATTCTAAGAGATAACAGATAGGAATCATCCACAACTCTCCCTGGACCGTCTGTGCAGTTAAATACATCCCAGACATATTTGTAAATGACAGAGATCCCAACACTGGACGAATAATTGCAGACAAAAGCCTGGGGCTGTGCAGGGGGGACTGGAAGGAGGGTAGGCAGGTGGACATCCTCGTCACATTCAGGAGGAAGATATGTACATGGAGTAATTCTAGACCATATTATAAAAAATATGCTAAAAATCCAAGAGTATAAGAGGTTTTTATTCTTATATATATATGCACACACACATAAAATGCACCAAATTGACAGAAAAAAAACTGAATACAAGGGCTATTGTATAGTCCTCTGCAGACACTCACAGACATTACTTACTCTCCACCTAGACACTAGGGTCAAGTGCTATATTATCCCATTGTACAGAGAGAGAATTGGAGTCAC
Source organism: Mustela nigripes (assembly GCF_022355385.1). Taxonomy (NCBI): domain Eukaryota; kingdom Metazoa; phylum Chordata; class Mammalia; order Carnivora; family Mustelidae; genus Mustela; species Mustela nigripes. The sequence goes on along the minus strand of NC_081562.1, from coordinate 1,024,247 downwards.
CCAGAGATGAGGCTGCTTCCCCCAGAACACTGGGCTGGTGGGTAGTAGGGCTAGAATGCAAACCGGGTCTGTCCTTAACCACAAAACCAGACCGCCTCTCAAGAAAGTCAAGTCGTCAGAGTAACATCAAGAAAACAGGGAGGAAAAAGAAGCAAAGAGAAGCATTGGTATACACAATGCGCAAATAAGTTGGGAGCTGTCAGTCCAGCTATATGAGTAATCCAATAAATATAAGCGAGTTAGATATACTTTTTAAAAGGTGGAGGCTCTCAAGCAAATCATGTTAGAACAATTCAACCTACATGGTGTTCACAAGCCTAAGGAAAGCACAGTGAGGACAACGTGTGTGTAAATATGTGCATAGACTGCGTACATTTAATATGGCTAGAGAGAGAGAGAAGAGAACTAACTATAAGGCATATCTTGGGCAAATAGCATTAAAAGCAACAAAAAAAAAATAGTTCTGATTTTCAAAGAAGAACAAAGCAGCAATCAATCGAGGATGTGTAGTAACGTTGAGAGTGAGTGCAAATATTAAGGTGACTTCAAAAGCGTAGAGGGGAGCCTGGGTGGCTCTGCTGGCTGAGCCTCGACTCCTGGTTTCAGCTCAGGTTGTGCTCTTGGGGTCATGGGATGGAGCCTGTGTCAGGCTCCGCAAAGCGTAGAGTCTGAGATCCTCTCCCTCTGCCTCTTACGCTCTTTTGTTCTCTCGCTCTCTCTAAAAATAACTAAATAAATCCCTTAAAAAACAAAAACAAACAAACAAACAAAAAACTATGGAGAGAAATGGTTTCTCTCAGGGGATGGTTTCTTCCACAGGGAAGCCATGACAGCCGCAGCCCTAGCGGGAGGTTGTCTGAGAAGTCCTCTCAGACAACAGTCCAGTGAGTGAGCTGGTGAGAAGCATCTAGAAGCCTACACAGCGTAACAGAGGTTTGGAGTCCCATATGACCTGTGACCTCTGCTGGGGGCCTGCACGTGACCAATCCACGTACATGTGCTGATGTACAGGCGGCCTGCCCAGTCCCTGCCCTCTCACAGGCTCCCCCCATGCCTCTCTGAATGTCTCCCGTCCTGCCCTGCCCGTCCTCCTCCAGGCAGACGCCCGCGCAGGACAGCCTGGGGCAGGAGACTTCCCACACTCCCGGCTCTCCTTTCCCTGAACCTGAAGAGCCCCCACGGTATGAAATCCAACAACTCGCTCATCGCACCCTTGTTTACGTGTGGGCATGAAGAGAGCCCTGGTTCTGAACCCCAGAGCAGGGCAGTAACTGCCCCGGCCCCCTCAGGCCTCCCTGCCAGCTGGCCAGCTACGTTGGGGGCCACTGGCAGGGCTCGCTGGGGCTGGCCGTGCAGACTGGCTCCAAACTCTGGTTTGGACACCCCTTCCCTGCGACCCCTGAGCAGGAGGGGCCATGGTGGGAGGCAGGCCAGACCCCCCCAGACCTCCAGAAGGAACGGTGTGCAGAGGCGCCCCGGGGTGCCAGCCGCATGGGCAGGGGCTGAGGGAGCCCGCGGGCTCAGCCAGAGTTGGGGCTGGGGGAGGTGAGGTGAGGAAGGGCCAGCCTTTGCACATCCGAACCCGTATCATACCTTCAGGGCGTCAGTGTGCACACACGGTCATCCTAGGAGAAGGTCTGTGGGCCCCGAGCTGTGGACATCTGAGCCATGTGGCTCCTTTGCTGGGGACCATTCCATGCATCCGTGCACAGCCTCCTGGGCTGTCAGCACCACCTCCGCCATGACAACCAGTACAGGCTCCGCTCCCTGCCGCTGTGCCCGGCTGTACGAGCAGCTCCCCTCTCTGGGCTCTCCCATGGCTGCCGGATGGCACACAGAACCAGCGAGACTGATTCCAGTTCCCATGTGGCCTGCCAGGGAGCTGCCACTGCCCGGGACGCACGGGGATTGTTTTCTCACGGGCACTGTGACTGGAATCCGTAAATCCTGGTGACGCCTGTGGTAACTCAGGCCAGGTCACCCTCCGGCGCCAGTCACACGGTGAGAACTCACGCCCACTTGTCTCCGTTTCTATTACGCTAAGTCGCGAAGGGAGGGACCCTTTTAACCGCGTCCCCAGCACTGTGCTGAAGGCAGACGCACCTTCCCCACCACCAGTCTGCGTGGCTCGGGACGCACTTGTCCCCCAAAGACACGGCATTACAGGGGACACGGGGGCATCGGAGTGAATCAGCCCACCTCTCTGCTGAGAGCAGATTCCCGCAAGAGGTGCAAGGCTCTGGCAGGGTCTCACTGACGGAGAAAGCATCGCCGAAATTGTGCAAAAGGCGACGGGGGAGCTGCAGACGGCGACCACCAGGACGCCGGCAAGAGCCTCACGTCCTGGTCTGCATTTTCCACTTCTTTGATCTGCACTTTGATTCGCTTTTCACTTTCCCCATCTGCCTGGATTTGTCGCTGTTAATTCACAATAGATTGCCTTGTGTCCTCGTCCCAACTGCTTCCTCCACCCACGGAGTCTGACAAACCACCGCTGTGCAGACCCCAGCATCACTGTCACTCAGACGAGGCCGCCAGGTTAGCGGGTGACGTGTTTCCACACGTCGGACACGCGCAGGGTGGGGAGGAGAGCGCACCTCGGGGAGAGAGGCGCGGCGCAGCCCGTCCCCAGCGAGACGCCCTCTGCCCGTCCGCCGCGCTGGACCCCTAACCAAACCGCACGGCGTTCCAGAAGCCTCCAGGCTTCCCATCTGGGAGACTGGAAGATGCTTCTGCCTTAGAATGATGCGGCCCCGAGCGCCAGAGAACAGAGCCCAGTTCTCGCTGAACGCTCGATGAGGTCCCGGGGGTAGATGGAGGGGAAATCAAGGCACAGAAGACACAGTGAGTGAACTGCCCCTTCCTGGCTCACGGAGACACCCCCAAACTTCCTCCTTCGAGCTCCAGGGAAATCCCAGCCTCCTAAAAGGTCTGCAGCTTCTGGGGCCCCACTCGGCCTGTCCTCAGGATCATCCACCACCACCTGGGCCCGTCTCCGGGCACTCCCCCCTCCCAGCCCCAGGGGCCCCAGTCTCGGAACCGGCGCAACAGAGGCCCTCCCCACGCCAGGGGCGTGTCTCCCTTGGGTCATCGCTGTCTCTTACAAGCTCCTCCTAGCTCCTGGAGAGCGACCCACGTGCCACATCCCCGTGCAATGTTTCAGTTGGACCAAGAAATAATTTTTCGCCTACGCCTCCCTCCAAAAGAAAAAAAAATTAAAAAATCAAGAAGCCTTCCTAGTTCTAACTGAACCACAATCACTCACACAGCTGAAGACGCAGGTCTACACTACCAAGCCCACCGTATCCTTCTCGGTCTGAATTACTGCGTAGGGCCGTCCTGCTGACTTTCTGGAAATCTGTTACAATCTGCATTGGGAATGGTCTGGCGTCTCTGCTCCTCCAGGCTAAAAGGCACTTGTACATTTTAAATGACATCTTTCACTTCTCATCAAGATTTTTAAAAATCTTACATCAGCTGGGACCCAGCAAAATTCTAAATGCAGACAGTGGCTCAGAGACTTTGAGGACCTGACTCCCCACAGACAAGAGCCACTCACAGGGCCTCGACCTGACCTCCGGCACCAGGACCCCCCACACCCCCGCTCCGTCATGCTTCGGAAGCAGGACACGGCGGCACGGCTGCCTGGAGAAGGCTGCTTTGACGGGTGTCCCTTAACAGAAACCAAGTTATTACATCTTCCAGCTTCTCCTAAGTTCACTGCAACAAAACAACAAGAACATGCGCACTTCTACCTGAGCTGCTCCGGGGGGTGTGGGGAAGCCGCTCGGCCCTCACGCCCAGTCCACTTCTTGGGGCTCAAGGAGGATTGTGCCTCTCCCCACCCCGCACAGACAGGTGGGGCCATGTGACCCTCCAGGCCGATGCATCCTGGGCGGAGGTGACAGGTGTCACCCTAGGGCCCAAGAGCAGCTCCGGTGCTCTGCTCCCTCATGCCTGCAACCCGAGAGGCACAGACTGAAGCGTGGGTGCCTGGGGTCAAGGCGTGCAGGAGCGCTGGCCCAAGACACAGAGGTAACTGCCCAGAGAGCCAGAGGGCCTCTGGCTGAACATGCGGAGTGAGAAACACCGTTTTGAAGGACGAACCCATCGAGAGGCAGGGATTGCTTGTTGCCGCAACACAGCCCAGATCATCCTGGCAGATACGCACCCTGCCCGCGTCCCAGGGTGTGCTCCACAGCCCACACCCCACTCCAGAGCTCACAACGAACCTACAAGTCAGGGACTCCTACTATTCCATTTTCCAGATAAGGAGACTGAGTCTTAGAGAAGTCAGTGAATGCCCTAAGGTCACAAGTGTATCCCAGGCTCCCATCTGGCTTGTCTGACTCCACGGCCAGTGCCCTCCATCTGCTGTGTGGACAGCCCACCCTTCCACATGTCCCTTGCTCACTCCTCCCCAAACATCACCCAGTTGCCAAGTCTCAATGAACCCCTGAGCTGCCCACACACCTCACCCCTTCCCTGACTCCTTCAGGACAACCCCACAGTAGCCCAGCTCACAGCTGGCTGGTTTATGCCATCAAGTCTTGAAGACGTCACTAATCCCCTAGAAGCCACGCAGTCCAACAGAACATTGAGACCCAATTGAAGAGAGTTTCAGAGCCAACGTCCAAATGTTGAATCCGTTGTCCTAGTCAATTCAACAGCCTTGCAAATTCCAGTTTATAAATGGACCACATTTAATAAAATTCAACTCAATTTGGAAAACAATAAATGTGTGATTGCTACCTATACAATCCAGTGGACACAAGCCAATATAATATGGCACCTGAGTTTATGAAATGCTCATAAATTTGCTTATGAAAGAGAAAAATGTATAAATGAATCTAATGATGATAATAAGGATGAGAATCAAGGCGGTGATGATGGTGGTCATGGTGGTCATGGTGGTCGTGATGGTGGTCGTGATGATGGTGATGATGGTCGTCATGGTGGTCATGGTGGTCGTGATGATGGTGGTCATGGTGGTCATGGTGGTCGTGATGGTGGTCGTGATGATGGTGGTCATGGTGGTCATGGTGGTCGTGATGGTGGTCGTGATGATGGTGGTCATGGTGGTCATGGTGGTC
>NC_081562.1:1015334-1019144 GCF_022355385.1 Mustela nigripes | reverse complement strand
ATGATGATGGTCGTCATGGTGGTCATGGTGGTCGTGATGGTGGTAGTGATGGTGACAGTGGTGACAGTGGTGGTGCTGGTGATAGTTAAATCCACACACCAAGAAGTACTGAATATACATCATCTCACTGAATATGACAGAAGCACCACTGACTTCCTCACATATGGCTGAGGAAAGTGAAGACTGGAAGTTTGCGTTATTTTATGGTATGTGACTTGGGTCACACAGCCTGAGTACTCAGGTGCTCGAGAGTCATGCCGGTCTGGCTTCACAGCCCCTGCCTTCACCACTGGATGAGCGGACCAGGAAAGGCAACCCGTGAGAGTCTCCAGATCACAATCCACCTACAATAAAAATGCACTGATACCCTCTCTGCGTGAAGGCCCTGAGGACACGGTCCCGAGACAAACAGGCCGGTCTTCCCTGACTGTCCGCGGGGAAGGAAGCAGAGTATGTGCGGCTTCTCCTGCCCTGCCGTGAGCCTCCATCCCCTTCGACACGCACTGATGCCGGCTCCCTGCGCAGCCTTCTCTGACCTGCCGGCACACAGCAAGTCTCCCTTGCTCCTTTGTACCTGTGATCGTGACGTCTATCATCTGTAACATGAAGAGCGCTCACCATGCTGCCTCCCCCACTAGGCTTTTGGGTCCTTGCGGGAGGCCACGCATATGTGTCCCCATGTCCTTAATGCCCAGCACAGGCCATGGAGTCCATCTTCTCCACCAGCAGGTGCCAACCGAGTGTCACCTGCTCTGCTGACTAGGGGTGAATCACCTGCTCTGCTGGGTAAAGGAGTCACGGCAGGGGAACCTCCGCGGGAGCTCGTGTTGATCTGGGCAAACAGTAGTCCGGTAGCTCTCTACGTCCCATAAGAAAAGCTATGAACGAGGGGGTAGCCTGCTACAAGGACTAGGTCAGGGGTAGCAGGTTCCCCAAGGCAGCGACATGCAGGCTGCTTCCGGGGGTGGGGGAGCACCAGAGCCGTAGCAAGGCAAACCTTCTGGAAGGACAGGAAAAGGCAGGAAGGACCCTCCCTCGGCATGTGTGCGGGATAAACCCCAGGAGCCCTGAGCTCACCCCCAATCTAAGTAACTATCTGGAAGGGACTGGAGACTCATGTAGGTCCTGGTTTTGATCACATGATCTTGGGTCCACCCAACTTGAATTTCCACTTCACACAGTCCTGGATCTGCCCCTTAGCCCCCTCCCTTAAAGTGGACGCACTCACGGCCCGCATCCACGAGGACTAGTTGAGGAAGCTCGTATGAGGAAAAGAGCAAGCACCTGCCCCTGGCAATATTTCAAGAGATAACGAGCTAAAGCGCAAGGAAGTAGGCGTGTTGACGCCGTGGCCGCCTCGCTGGGCAGGAGCAGCGGCCCTGCAGCTCCGGCGCTGCTGGACAAGGCAGCTCATCATGACACTCAGAGGACACCCCTCAGCGGCTCCCTCCCCAGTCCTGTCTTCCTGTTACTCCGCAAAGTCACCGTGAAGGCCAACCCAGCAGGAGCGAGGGGGCTGATAGATGGAGCATGAGTTGCAGTGGTTTCACAGGTCACAAACGGCACCGCAGACGGCGTCCACAGTGGCCTCCTGGGCACCCAGCCAAGTGGGACCAGATGGGCAGCGCAGACAGGCACTCTGCACCGCTTACCCGCCCATTCTCCACACATGGCATCTCACAGGGCTCTCTTTGGTCTGATTATGAGTAGAAACAGTTCAGAGTAAAGGGAACAACCTCGGTTTGGGGCCAGAAGGTTCTGGCTCCGGACGTGGGGCCTGTCATGCGTGCGTCTCCTGAGGCCCAGGTCCTCCATGCCCGCGCAGTCACTCGTGGACACTCACGGAGCGCGGGCTCTGTGCCGGCCCAGCACTGGCCGGTGTACAGGCGCCCGTGGGCAGACCTCGAGGGCTCACGGCCCTGGGACGCCCACGCCACGACCCAGCAGAAGCACACGTGAAACACACGGAGAACACGACCCACACAACAGGAGAGGATCATGGAGCCGCCAGCTGGTCGCGCAAACTCTGACATTTGATGGATTCACAGAATCCGGGACGGAGAAGGAGGCACCGGAGTGCAGACGGCGGCCCTACCCCTGGGGCTGAAGAGCCTGAGGGACGAAGCCCCAGAGGAGGGTCTGCTGGGTGGCAGGGAAAAGTGAATTCAGGTGTGACGGGTCCGATCTTATCCTGAAAGTGTTCGATCCTCTGCTGGGGGACACTGGGTCCGACAGGTGTGCACGTGAGTCCCGGCAGGTGTGTAAGGACACGGTTCTGTGGGTCCACACAGAGCTCGAGGTGGACTGGAGCAGGGTCCACCATCGCAGCCAGGACACAGAACAACTATGTCACCGTGGAGCTCCCCGACCGTCTCTATTCCCCCCCCCCCCCCCGCCGTGCGCCTGACCCCCTGCTGCCCTTCACCACGGCTTTGTCTCGCTGGGAGGAGACAGGACTCGATGGAGTCCCGCGCCGTAAAGAAACCACTTCTTTCACTCAGATGATGGCTCGCGAGCTGCACACGTTGTGCGTGACAACCATCCCTCCCTGTCTTTGCGGAGCGGTGCTCCGTCTGTGGGCCTGTCCAAGAGCCTGCGGTCTGGGCCCCACACACCTGCCCCCTCTGGGGTTGCTTCCGGTGCTGAGCGGTTACGCCCGCTCTTCCGCGAACATCCATGGGCAGACGGGGACGCAGCGTTCAAGTCACCCCAGCAAATGCGAGAGACAGGACGGCGGGTCGCAGGGTGGGCACACGCACAGCTGCAGGAGGAAGGGTCCTGCCGCTTCCTAGAATTGCAGGCGTGTGAGGGCGGCGGCTGCTTCCGCCCTTCTCGGCTCGGTTCCGCCCATCCGGCGGGTGCCTGGTGGCGCGTCAACAGCTTCCAGCTCCGAGTTCCCGAGTCAGGTGCGGATGCGGCCGGAGAACACACGCCGTGTCATTTTCATTCTTCTGGATTCGTTCAGTTTGCTTTTCTGACTCTGTGTGGTCTCTCCGGCTGATCCTTCCTTATGCGCTTGGACACCAGGACCGTCCTCTTGACGCTGGGCAGATGCCAGAAGCACCGGCTAAGGAGGCAACCGGACACGAAACGAGGAGGGGATGTCACGGGCCACGGGAGGAAGAATGCGCAACAGACAAGCACACACCCGCAGCCGAGCCCAGCGGAGGCGGCAGACAGGACGCCCACGCCCTGGGGCTTACCCAGCTCGAGAAAACAGAAGGAAAGACCCGCAGGACAGATGAAATGCAGAGTTTAGGGAGAATTAGGTCTTTGATGAGACCCATTCTAAGTGGGTCCCAAGACAGAAAGGAAAACACGGATCCACGGGATCCAGTCAGTGGCGCAAGCACTCGGGGACCAACTGCTCCCATGACCGTGAGTACAGGAACCGGACAGCTGGCCCGAGTGACCCACTGGGGAGCGCAGACGCCCCTGCAGACTCGGAGCCGGGCAGCCCCTCCCATCCGCCGGCCCAGGGCTGCACGGGCGCCGGGCAAGCGCAATGGTGTCTCGAAGGAGGGATCGGGCTCGAGGGAAGGCCGCGCCGGAGTCCGAGCATCAACGTTTTTACGGACAAGTCAGCCCCCAACGGAAGGAAAATCGGTACAGGGGCCGTGATGGACTCTTACCTTCGCAGATCGCATGCTCCAGCTCTGCCTTCTGACGAGCAGCGTGGAGCTGCTGGTCACCTGCTCGGCGGGGACAGAGGCGGGGTTGCCATGCCGAGATGGGGTGAAAACCTCCCCCACCCTGTAGACTGGTCCCCGTTGATGAGGGAACAGAAGGCAGCTGAGGGCAAAGCAAGAG
>NC_081562.1:996532-1014934 GCF_022355385.1 Mustela nigripes | reverse complement strand
CTCTTGCTTTGCCCTCAGCTGCCTTCTGTTCCCTCATCAACGGGGACGGGTGAGGACCTCCCCCGGTCTGCAGACCCCGCCGGGAACCGCTGCCTGACGTGGCGGAGGATAAGACTCTGCTATTTCCGAAGTTGGGACTGGAAAGCCGGGCCCCGTGAGCCTTCCCTGGTCCCTCACCGTTAAGGCCTCGCTTGCTCAGGGCGGCAGAGACCCCGCCGGGGCTGGACATACCTCCCGCCCCCTAACCTCAGGACCCCCGCCAGATCGAGTGGGCACAATAAACCATCGCTTCTGAGCCGGAGGTACCCAGTAATCGCGTGACTCGTCTGGCCAGCCCAAATGTTCGGGGATCTGGGATAAATAAAGAAGAGATCGCTTCCAAACGGGTCCCCAGCGCTCCATTCCAGGGCTGTGCCCAACGGCTATTTCGTTTGCATGATTTAGCAAAAGGAAGTTTGCATTGATATGTAAATAGTGATGCCAGTAGTTTACACTGGAGAACAAAGGCGGGCAGAACAGCCTATTATATTTTATGGCCCTTTGACTACAGTCCTTGTTGCCGCCAGAAAACACAACAGCAATTATGCCGGACCTACAATTTAAACAGCTCTGCCTCCACTGGTGTTTCAGGAATAACATTTAATAATGGAATTACGGTGTCATTTGCATATGGTGTTCTCTTTTGAAGGTGTATTCTGAATTTATTGGGCATCTTTATTAGCTTTCAGTGATTGACTTCTGGAAATTTGGTATGCACGTCTTGCAGCGAGGGAAAAAAACCTTCAGCAGAGAAAACGCGGTGCAGGAAGATAGATGACACCCGCTGTTTCGGAAGGCCGCAGAGGACGGTCCCAAGCGCCCCTGAGGTAGGGCGGACCTGGACAGGGTCTCCAGACGACCCCAGGACTTCCGAGATGGCACAGCACGAAAGGCCCCGTGGATCTGGCTGCAGGTGAGGCTCTGTGGAGCCAAGGAGGGGGAGGGGTGGGGAGAGGCTTGGGGCGGGGTGACCACACGGAGCTTGTGTGACCGACGCAGCAGCCACACAGCCAGGAGGGGCATGTGGACCGCGGGAGCAGGCTGGTAGCTTGGCGCCATCAGGAAATTTGCTGGAAATGCCCTGGTGCCCTGGCCCCTGCTCAGACCTGCTGAATCAGACAGAACACGCCACCCCCGGTGGCTGGCAACCACCAGAATCACCTAGAGGTGATTGCATCACCCGGCGTAGGAAGCACGTTTCACACGGAACGCGGTTCCCCGCGCGTGCGTGCCTGGGTGCACGATGAACTCCAGGAGGAACGACAGGACGCTCACCGTGCCCGGCAGCCCAGCCTTTCCTGTGCCCTGTCACTCAGGTCTGCTTAAACACACTGTCACCACCCTCCGAGCTGACTTCATGACCCACCCATTGTGACCAGAGTTTCATAGACGCTGCCTAGCACTTCTCTCTGGAAGCGTGAACCTCTGGCTCACCCTTGCTGGGTCCCCAATGATGGGTCCATGGTCAAAGGAGTGGGACTAATACAAAGCGAAGATCAAGCAAAGCTTTATTTCGCATCAAGCGTCAAAAATCCAATTGACGGGCCAGAGCCGCGCCTCTTACAGAGAGGGCGACCTTTCTCTGCTTCACAGACGAGCTTTTAAGGGCAAAAACCATGCGGTTGGGCCTGGCCACGCACAGGTGGCCAATGAAACTAAGACACAGAGAAAGCTGCCCAGTCCTGCTGGTCACACATAAGTGACCAATTGAATTACGATTTACGCTAGTAGACATTTGAATCACCTTGGTTAGATTTGGCGCCCAAAAGGTGCCCAAAGGGCGGGGCCCACACTCCTTGGTAACGAGAGAGACGGTATGCGTCCCCCCCACTGATCGGGCGTCTCCACCTGGCCTGACCCACCCTTGTATCTGGGCGTTGTTCCCTGTCAGTCCCCTGGGGCGCGGCGGGAGCAGGGACAATTTAAGAGATAAACAACCAGGTCCTTGTCTAACCTTGATGATAGGCTCTGGTTAAATAGGTCCTCACACCCCTGAAGACAAAAAGAACGCATATAAGTGTGTCGGGGACGGACAAAAAATCAGGCCACCCGGAGCCGAGGGAGGACGCGGTAGGAACACGGGGAGACCAGGCCACAGGGCCGCACCTCAGCGTGCAGAAGGCAAGCGGCCCTTCCCGTCAGGAGTCAGAGCAGCAAACTGCCGGAAAGGGAGAGCTCCTTCTAAGAGTTCTCGACAACACGCCGTCTGGCCCAGGGGAGCGACCCAGGCGCACGCTAACCGTGGGGTCCAGATAAAATGTCAACCCAGCCCTCCACTCGGAGCCCCTGGACAGGCCATCCGGAGGCTAGGAGCTGTTCTGTGGAAGCTTCCAGAACAGGGAACTGTTCATCATGAAAGAAATCACAAAACAGACACAGAAACAGGAAACGAGGAGCAAGAGAGAAAAATAAAACAGACGGAAACAAGCAAAGGAGCCGGAGTGCGTGAAAGACCCAAACTGAGAACGTGCTCCCAGGACCAGGGACTCCAGCAGGTGAGCGAGGACCAGGCCGGGTCCTCCCGGGGCAAAGATGACCGGCACAGGCGAAAACGCAATCGTTGACAGGAGTACTTCCTCGGGCAGATTTAATGGATTATGGGCGAGGCTGAAGAGGAGGAATTCGTGAGGTGGAAGGAACAGAAGAGTGCGTCACACCAGCTGCATCGGGGAGACGGGGTGGCCGCACTGGGGGGAGAAGCCTGAACGCAGAGCGAGGCCGTTTACCCGCAATCACCTGCAGCAAGAGAACAAGAGACACGCAATAGGACAGAGACAATCTTTTAAACAATAATGGCTAATAAATTTCCAAAAAAACAAGAAAGCACTTAAAGATATCCCCAATTCAAGAAGGCCAATTAATTCCCCTCAATAAAAATGAATAAAATTGATGCATTGAAACAACCCAGGGACGGTGCAGACGTGCAGACACGGAGAAGGTCTGAAGCCGCTGGGAGCCAGGCGGGAGCGTCTTCCAGGAACGGGGAGCAGCCGGAAAGCGCCGCGCCGCCCTGGGCGAGGGGGCTGGGCATGGAGGCGCCCGCAGTGGGTAGCAGTCAGACGTCGGGAGCGTCTCTCAGCGCCAAAAGCGAAGCACGCTTTCCAGACCCAAACCAGGGACGGGTCGCACCAGCACATCCTTCCTCACAGAGACCAGGGCCGGTTCCCACAGAAGGACGCCGGCACCGGCAGAGCTCAGACAGGAAGACAAGGGCGGCATCAGGAAATCACCAACGTGAGATAAACTATTATGCAAAATATAGTCGTACCCGGGGTGTCGCCAAACATCTACATACAACGGTTATGGTGCATGAGTCACAGAGATGACTGGAATGTCCTGGGGTCTTGTCAAACGTGGAAGAAGCAGAGGGGTGACGTTTATGGACTAAAACGACACACAGTGTCCATTGTCCAAAGTGTCCGAGGAAAGATGGGAAAGAAGAAAAAATATCAACGCAGAATAAAGCAAAAAACGAGAGAAAACGGCCAATAAAGATTTCTTATAAATGGAAGTACACGATTCTGACGATTCTGTCGTGATTCCGAGGCAGGCGTTGCCGGTCATGGAAACGATTGTCCACGGAAAAGACTTGCCCACAAGCGGCCGTAGCCACTTCATCTCTAATATGTCACCGTCTATGCAATGCAACCGTCCCTCGGTAGCAGAACAGATCAGTATGTAAATCCCCAAGCGTCCACTGTCGACAGAGCTGTGGGAACCGGAGAAGATCAGAGCCAGCGCTCGGGAACACGACTTGTCCTTGTCAGACCAAGTGAACTCGAGCATGACTCACGCTCCGGCCAGTCCGTGGGAAGGCTTCGGTTCTAGCCATCTCCTGCCTGTGAGCGTCGGGAAACAAAAGGAGCTCACAGGCATCCTGTCCCTAACGGCGGAAAACCAGAAACTGGAAGCAAGGCAGATCTCCATCAATCGCACAGTGAATAAACAAAACCTGCTTATGTATTCGCGCGAAGGAGCCTCCGCGAACGCACGCACGTCCGTGACAGGAAACACCGTCGGAGGATGGCAGGAGCGTGGCGGCGGTAGGAAGAGGAGCCCGTGTGGGACACGAGTCCACGCAATGTAATACCTGCCTGGCTTATAAAACTCAGAGACGGGCGGACATGGGGAATACATTGTTAGGACGATCGGTGCAAACCCAAAGCCACGATTAAGAAAGAAAGACTCTGGGGAGGGAAGGGGCGGGAGGGTCCGTAAGGGGCTTCAAAGGAAGTGCTGCTCTCTTGACCCAGATGAGGGGACCTGGGTTCTCACTCCCTTATTCCTGACAGTTGACGTAGTCTGTAAGTGCCTGAAATTCAGGAAAGCGAGTCCCGAAGTCTGTCCTGCGTCGCTACCCCCTTTGCTCGGCAGCGAGCCCCCTCGTGCTGATCACACGGTCAGTCAGTGCCCCCGCCTTAGACCCACGTGGACCTCAGCAGCAATTCTTCCTGTCCTTGGGCCGGGAATAAAGGGGAGAACTTGTAAAATTAAAATGTTTCCTTGCCTCCCGGGGATCTGAGAGCCTGGCCTGTGCCCTAGTCTAACGTGGAGATCCTCCTGGGTAACGTTCAAATCCGGCCTGGACTCCGAGAGGTCAGGGAGGCGGGGTGTGGCGGGAGGGGAGGTCATCCAGGCGGGAGGGGGATGGGGGGGGGGGGGGGGAGGCGGAGGGAGACCCAGGAGGGTCGCGGCACCCTGAGCTCGCAGAACCGCGGAAGGAGGGAAGGTTGCCTGGTCGGACTTCGCCCAAGGTTCAGAAGAGCTGCTCCAACACGGGCATCCGTGCAAAAACGCGCATTCAAACCGCCCACGATCTCTCCTTAGCTGTAAGCTTATCGCACTTCAAAACGAGAGAGAGGGGAATGTGTCAAGTTACATCGCGTTATCTCCAGAGTGCCCTGCAGTAAAACATCGACGGGTTTCTGATTTGCCTTATATAGGCCAGTGCTGGTGCTCCAGTGCACTGAGTGTGGAGGGCACGGGGTCACCCGCCCCTCCAGCCCGCAGAGCCCCGGGCACCTGCTGGCATCAGAGAGGCCGTCACGACCCCCTCCCCACCCCCGTGCGACCCGTGCGCCCTCTCGGCCAGGAGGAAGTCCTCCGCTGCGTCCGCGGGGCACACAGCAGGCATGGGGGTGCTCGGGCGTCTGAGGCCAGTCCCCACCCCATATTGCCTGCAGGTGTGCAAACACACACTCCGTAGACACGAGAACACGCAGGCTCAGAATCATGTGCACACGCATGTCGCACAACCACGGGTGGTCCAGTGGCACAACCGTGGTCTTGCAGTTGAGGTCATTCCCGCTCTGCTTGGTCATTGTCCCAGCCTCGCCCTGGGGGCTCTTGTCCCTCTGAGTCTGGAGGCCCCAGAGTCCTGCCCAGCCTCCATCCATGGTCCCCAGGGGTCCCCTCACCTCCTGGCAGGACTGTTGAGGGGACCTTTCGTGGTGTTTCACGGTTTCTGAAGGTTTCTGATGTGGTTACGTGACTCTGCTGACATCCGTGTTACCGGTGGGATCGTATCCCTGAGAGCGGCAGGCTGGAGGCCAGAACCCCGGAGCTGGGGCGTGACCACGCTGGGAAGCGGAGCCCCTGCGATGTGCTCAGGTGCGGCCGCTGTCACTTTTGGGTTCCTCACCTTCCGACGGTCTGATCAGGTCGATCCGACCCAACCTCGGAGGGAAAACCCCCAGCCGCGATCACAGGTGGGCAGAGAAGGACAGAGACCCGGAAAGACAGACAGACAGAACAAATAAGGTATGTGGTGGGCCGCCTGTGACGGGGCTTCGTCACCGTGGAACCCACAGGTCCCCCGGAGCTCTGTGCAGGCAGAGGCTGAGGCCAGCAAGACCCCGCTGTCCCCAGGGGATGGTCCTGGCTGGACGCTGGCCTGCGGCCACCAGGTAAAGCTACAGCATTCCTGGACCAGCCCAGAGGGAGATGGACCTCACCTGGCCTTTGTACTTCGTCCGTTTAATGGTGCGATTCTTTTTTGCCCGTCAGGAACCACGCCTATTTCGAGAAATCTGGCCTCACAGAAGCAGAGACAATGAGTAGGTCCATGGTCCCTCCAAGTACAGATGCCCCGGTGGACCCTCGGGCTCTGCATTCCCTGCTTCTCTCCACTCCCCTGTAACAGTGCACAGCCTGCTCGCCCCCACCCCAGCTGCCCCGAAGGCCTCCGGGCCCTCCAGGGCGTGGAGGACGAGACTGGGGGAAGGGACCTCCCCGGCGGCCGGCAGCCCACATCTCTGGACAGAGCAGAATCTTCTCCGGAGGCACCGTCTGTCCCTCCCCGCCCTGGTCTGGTGGCGAGCCTGGGCCTCTCAGCACGCAGGGCACCCGGACGCTTGGAGGAGCTGGGGTTGCGGGGAGGGCCTGTTCCAGCAAACAACGAGCCCGCCTCTCCTGTGTCGAAGGAGTGACCCTGCAGGGAGCAAGCGGGGCCAGGATCACAGAAGCCCTTCTGACAATCTCGGCCTTATCTGGGAGAGAGGACGCCCCAGGCCCAGCCCCGCCACCCTGCACGCAGCCGGGAGCCCGTCCCCATGGCAGCCTTACACAGTTTGATTCCTTTCTTTCAAACTCGTCTCAGCCGAGCTCAGTTAATTACAAACCTAGTTCACACTCCGTTATTCTGATTTGCCTCCACCTCCCGGTGCCGAGTAATTAGACTCTGGCATTCAGGCACAGCCGAGCGTGACCCGGGGGCCCTGTTCATCCCGCTGCTGGCAAAAGGCGGGAGGTGGCGGGCGGGCCGGTGGCCCCAAGGCCTGATGAGCCCCATCCAGACCCGGCGTCAGGGCCCTGCCCCCCCGCATTCAAGCCTAGAAAGTGTCACAGAGTCCCCACAATTTAATTAGCAATTAAAAACTTTATTTATAAAAGCAATTGGTGGGTGCACATCTTGTTAAAATGCAAACTATTATTTCCAGACTGCTTTTCAGTAAAAAATAAACAGAAATGCTAGAGATTGACAGCATACAGCGCAATAACGTCTTCAAAACAATTTGCTGAATATTAATGAACTGAAAATGTCATTTCTGGTCCAATTACTAGAAGTAATTAGGTTTTTTTTAATTATGGAGGAAGTGGAATTTTAATAAGGTCAATTTTACAATTATAGTTTTAAAAATACTAATTGTATTGTCATCACTTCTTATATAATAAATGGCATTAACTTGCTAACATCTGTTGATTTTAATGTAAATAAAGCAAAATTATCATTGTGTGGAGTTCTTTGGGGAGTGACAGCTGGGGACAGCCTCAGCCCGAGGGTCACAGGGACGTCCCCGGGAAGACCTCAGCCCCGGCTTCCTGAGTCAGCGCACCTGCGGCTATGCGGGATGGGCCTGTGCGTGCCTTGTCTGACGTGCTGTGGACACAGGCTTCACGAATACCGCTGCAAACCCAAACCTCCACGAGCCCCGAGGAGACAGGAGGTGCGTCCTGGTTTCCCGTCCATCTCCGCCAGACCCCCCCCAACACACACACACCGCCGCAAGCCGGTCTCTGGCCAGGGTCCTGGATCTGGGTCTGCTTCCTGGGGTCCAGGCGCACCTCGTGAGTCCGTCGCACTTGAGAACACACCACTACCCTGACCCAGCAAGCTGCGGCACACCCTGGCCTGACCGCTTCTCCAGCTGTATGCACCCCCCCACCATAAGAAACAACTCCTTTCTCCTCTCTGGAGCTGGGGAGAATGAGGAACAGAGGAATGGTGACTTCCCGGGCTGTGAGAGGCAGCAGGAGGGCTGGCCGTGAGCCCAGAGGGCGGCTGTGGCCCCGCGTTGGTCATCGCCGGCCCAGCCTGCCCGCGCACCCCTCCCCTTCCCCGAGCCCAGCTGACAGCCCTCAGGAGGGGCCGGCAGTGACCGCGTGCCGGGGAAGGTCAGCAAGGCCTCCTCTGGCCACAGCGTGGAGCTCGGTTCACCGACACCACAGGGTGCCGAGCTGCCGAATGGGGCGGTCGGGCCCCGCGTCCAGCACTCCACTCCCTTCTCAGACGACCTTCGCAGGACAGCGTGTAGGAAACCTTGTTTGCATGAATAAACGTGGGTGAGCCCCGGGAGGGGGCGGACAGCCTGTCCTCACGGGGCTGCAGGAGTTCACGGAGGGGCCACAGCTCATCCAAGGCCACACGGAGGGCGTGCGAGCAAAGCTGGACCCTGACCCCGGCTGTTTGCTCTGCTGTGTGCTGAGTGTCCTCTCACAAAAGGATCCCACTGAGTCTAATAAAATACAAGACGAAAACCCGCCACCAGGTGCACGTCCCGACAGAGCCCGAGTGATGTCCTGCCCGCAGCCCGGAGCTCCCCACCCGCGAGGACGCCTCCCTGCAAGGGAACAGCTTGCGGTCATTAACACGGTTTGTGGGTGTTTGTCACATCCCCGGCAGGTCTTGTTGAACTTTAATTACCCAGAGTAAGATCTATTGATATCATTATTGAGACATATAAAAGTTTTATTTAAACACGGACATCCCAGAAGCAAATGTGCCCGGGACGGCAGGCGCCGATGCCACTTCCTCCGCGGGGCTTGTGGGCCACGGACACTTGCTGGAGCACGAGGGGGACCTCGGAAGCCCCTCCGGTGGGCGTCCCCCGGTGTCCGTCCCCTGGGCGGACAGGCCAGCGTGGCTCCAGGCCTCCGGGCGCACCCCCGGCCCCACGGCCGGGTGGGTTTGACCGTCTGTGCTGTCTCAAGGAGGAGGGCGCCGGGTGCGGAGAGGCCGGCCCGCATCGCGGCTCGGAGGAGGCGGAGCTGGGAACGCGGCAGCAGTGGGCGCTGAGCCCTGAGCGCCCATCCCTCCGGGGGCGCCTCACCGCGCGTCCTCGCCCGAAGCACAGTCGGGACAGGTGAAGCCGTGGTCTCCCCGGGGCTGAGCCGCTCGCGGCCTGGGCGCCGGCCGGTTGGGGGAACTTAGCCTTTCCTAAAGCACAGCGGGGTGCAGAGGTAGGGAGAGTGAGATCGGAATCTTCAGCCCCCATCGCAGACAAAATCCGGGTGAATTAGATTTGGGGGGGAAACAGGAGGTGAGAAATGCGTGGTGAGAATTATGAGGAAGATATTTATGGCTTTGGGCTCGGGGGGTTGTGAGCCAGGACACACAAAGCATAAACCCCACGGGAAAGGCCAGCAGAGTGAATCCGCGAGGCTTAAATTTCCTGTTGAACAAGGGCAATTTGCATTTAGTACGACAAGGCTCAGAGTGAGAGAAGATTCTTCCCATTTGTATCCACGTGAGAGGCATAGTGTCCTTATGTAACAAGAAACACTACAAGCAGAGACAAAAGGCAGCTAGCTAACCAGAAAACCGGCCGAGGCCAGGAACGGAAGATTCCGAGGCCACCCGAGCGCCGCCGACGTGGGAGAGAGTCCGTTCAGCGGCCGTCGGACGCCGGCAGGAGGCGGCCCCGGGAGGTGCTGCGGCCGCCGGCGGGCCGGGTTCGGCGGGAAGTCTGGGCTCTGTTTCCAGCGCCGAAGGCCCGCTTTCCCTTCCACTCAGGGATTTATTTCAAGGCAAATGTCGTCAAGAAATCTTCGCAGTGAGGCTCACAGGAGAAGCTCTGTCTGCTCATTGTTTGTCCTGCGAAACTCGAAAAGCACCGTGCACTGCCCAGAAAGAGGGTCTTGAGGGGAAATGCATGAAACAGTAAAACGCGAGTCCGCACGGTCCGAGACCCTCCTACCGAGCGGAAAACACATCAACGACGACATTTGTGGAATGCGTGTAAATGTTCTAGAATGCAAAATAATGTTTCTTAATGCTGGCAATTCTCCCAAGTA
This sequence comes from Mustela nigripes, assembly GCF_022355385.1. NCBI lineage: Eukaryota > Metazoa > Chordata > Mammalia > Carnivora > Mustelidae > Mustela > Mustela nigripes. The sequence goes on along the minus strand of NC_081562.1, from coordinate 1,005,103 downwards.
GAGACAGAAATTACTCAGTATTATTGCCTCAGGACAGCGACTCCCTCTGCGGAAAGAAGGAGAGAAATTAGGCCACGGCGCGCACATTTGTTAACTCTTGCTGCGCAACAGAAGCTACAAACTTGGCGTCTGAAAACGTCTCAGGGCTTCCGCCGGGCGGGAAGGGGCTGGCGGGGCCCTGTGTGCGGCCGGTGGAGGCTCGGCTGCGAGAGGAGCCCCCACCCCCACCCCACCTGCTCCGTCTGGAGGGCTGAGGGCTAGAGCCGGCAGACAGGCCGAGGGACCGCTGTCCGGAGACCGGCCTGTGGGACCCAAACCAGGCCCGTCCCCTAGCCTCGGGACTGCAGGCTTCAGCAGGGGCCCAGAGCGCGGGGAGGCTGGTTCTCCCGGCGGTGGAGGGACAGGAGGACACAGGAGACGCTGCAGGCCTGGCGGCGAACTTGTCATCGCTCGGACGTCGGCTCGGAGGTCAGTACGGTCACGTTCTCACCCACGGTCGCCAACAGTCATCCGCACCCGGAGGGTTTCCAAGTGGCGGCGAGCCCTGGGTTGAATCCCAGTGTTCTGAACGTTGATTTTTTTTTCCACGGTCCTCAGTGCTTTTAGGAGTAGATTTTCTGAGATTCTTGCACCAGAATTCAGAATTCTCCCCCTTCAGAAATGCCACGTTGACCTCTACCTGCGTCCCCTTGTCTCTGCTCTGAGGGAAGCAGGGGTTTCCCCTCCATCCGACCCCCGTGTCCCTACCTAGAGGGGACTCTTGCCTCGGGAGGTACAAGGGAGCCTCCCAGATCTCCAGGAACGTGCGTCCCGTGGGCGTCCAGGACGCATGCGGGCAGTTAAGTGGGTTACACGTACGTGTCCTGAGGGCGGGGGCAGGGACGCGGTTTCAGCAATTAGCTCACGTGTTTGTGGGGCTGGCGAGTTTACACTGAAGCTCCCAGGACGCGGCCGTACATAGGGAATCCATAGGGAAGGTGGACCCCCAGACGTCCAGGCTGGGCGTCCAAGCCGCCCTCACGAGGACAAGTTCTTCTTTGCCTCACTCAGAGCTTCGACGGACTGGACAAGGCGCACCCGCATCATGCAGGCCGACTGTGTGCCTGAGTTGCCTGCACGTTCCCAGACACCTTCACAGCAATGTTTAGATGTGGTTGACCGAACGACGGGGTACTGCGGCCCGGCCCAGCTCACAACCACTTTATACTTTTTCTCATTTCCCTCAAGTCCGGAGTAAAGTCTGGGCCGGAGGTCTGGCCCCAGCCGGCGGAACTAGAGCCACTTCCTTGAGGCAGGGGCCCCGGGGCCCGGAGCTGCACCCTGACCGTGGGGGCTCGTGCTGAGGGTGGCCTCCACCTCCCGACCCCACGCCCGGGGCCGAGGACTCTGGAGGGCTCGCTTTCTCGCTCCTTGCTCCTGGGTCCACAAGACCGACCACGGTCGTCGTCCGCCTACCTTCGTGTGAGACGTCGCCCGGGACGGAATGGAATCTCCACTTCCCAGGGAAAGGCGAGTGGAAGCCCCGAGGTAAGCCGGGGGCGCTCGGGGCGGGGTTCGCAGGGGAGAGCCCCCGACTGCAGGTGGGTGCCCCCCTCCCCAGCCTGCCTCTGCGGAAGGAGGAGCATCCACGGGGCTGGACGGAGCTGTCCCCACAGCTGGACGGAGCTGTCCCCACAGCTGGACGGAGCTGTCCCCACAGCTGGACGGAGCTGTCGCACACAGCTGGGCGCCCATCCACCTGCACAGCTGGGCCCCGCCCCGGGCTGCGCCTCCAGCCCCACCGCGCACTCATGGACCGACCGGTGACCCCGGCCGGTGTGGGGGAAGCATCGTCCTTGAGCATTAAAGTGGCCAGGAGCCTCAGCCCATGCAAGGGGCTGTCCCCCTCCCCGAACACAGTGCTGAGAAGACCGCCATCCCCACCCACCCCAGCGCCAGCCCCCGCACCCCCTCCAGCTCTGCACACCGCCCCTTCCCCGGGGGCCTGCAGCAACCGCTGCCCTGACACCGGGCAGGTGGGTGAAAGCGAGGGCAGGAGGGCTCGGGCCACGACGTGCCCACACTGTGACCTCCAGTAGCCGTGGGGGCTTGTCCCCTCGCATTTGCGCCCAGGGCGCGTGGACGGGACTGGCAGGCAGCCCCCTCCATGCCCACTGCTGACCTGCACCGGCCGCGGCCTCCGGGGAAACCCCGCCGGGTCGTCTGTGGGACACGGGCCGGCCTGCTTCCCAGCTAGGCAACGCGGGGGACCTCGAGGAGGCACGAGCACCTCGTGAAGATGTTTTTTTATCCCATTTTTGGATGCCCGAACCCTTTGACAAAATGAGGTGCCCCACAAGGGAGGAGGCTACAGGCGCCTCTGAAGATGCGTTTCCCAGGCATCCCTGGGCAGGGCCGACCTCAGGGTGCGTGCCCAGCCCTCGGGCACTGCTGGGGTCAGACCCAAAGGAGCCTGACTCCCGTTTCTCCTTCCGCATGAGTGAGGGAGGCTGGGAGAAGCCTGTGGCACATCAGGCTTTCCGAGGCCCAAAGACCCCTTCCGTGATGGTGACGTCCTCACAGCCTCTGGCAGGACTCTGTCTCCGCACGGGCACGTGGGGACCGCGGACGGAGAACAGGACCTCTCGGGCTCCGTGTCTGGGGCCCCAGGCCCACGGCCAGCGCCGGCGGGAAGCACTGGCTGCGGCGCACCGTCACTCAGCGCCAACCCCAGGGTTTCCCAGACGCGACGGACAGAGACGCGGTCGGTTCTCACCTGGAGGGTCACTAGAGTATGGACGGGGCGGCAGACCGGCCACAGGGCTGACGTCCTCCCTCAGAGCCGAGCACAGGGAAAGACTGTGGGAGCCGAGAAAACCCTCCGTGCAGCGGGAGCAGCTCTGTCCCGCGAGAAACGTGAGAAACGCGGCCCATAGACGAGCGCGGCCTGAAGGAAAGTAACAAGCCGGTGAGTCCTGGGTGATGTGATGCTCCTGGCCGCAGAGTAAGAGGTCAGACGTGGAGGTCACTGGAGACCACCGCCAGGTGGGACCTGCCCCGGGCCTCTGGTCAGCCTCCCTGGCGGCCGGGGCGTCTCTGGACCCGGCGATGACACAGGGAAGTCTGGACCAGCCAGGAGGATGGCGTCCTGCCTTCCCCGGACCAAGGCCTCGTGCAGCCGGGCCAACCGCGGGGCCTCCGACACCTGGTGCCCCAAGGCAGCCCTGAGGGCGAGCGGCAGCCCAAGCTCGCGGCAGGAGCTGCCTGTCCCCTTCGGTGGCCCACAGAGCCCCCAGTGGGCCCCTGGCATGGCTCTAAAGCCAGCCACCCTCAGCCTCGCTCAGCTGTGCTCCGTGCAAGTCTTCACATGAGGGAGGGGCCGACGGAGGTGGGCGGGCTCGTCCTCTGACGTCCAGTAGCTGCGCGTTTGTCTGCTCGGCCTTCCGGCAACCTAGGACCCCAGGCCAGGCAGCTCCTGCCATGGGGAGGTACTGTCTCGGGTCCTGGAGGCCGGATGCCCGAAAGGCAGGCGTGGGCAGGGCTGCCCTCCTGAGGCCTCCCCCTTGGCTTGTGGACGCCATCCCTCCCCGTGGCCGGGTGTTGCTCTGTTCATGCGAACCCAGCGTCCTTCGTACGGGGACAGCAGTCCTGTGGGATCAGGGCCCCGTCCTCGGACCTCACGTCCCCTCAGTGACCTCCGTAAAGGCTCATGTCCAGACGCCGTCCTGCGGACGGTTAGATCTGCAGCCCGAGAATCTGGGCGGGAAGAGCTCCCACACCTGCTGAGTCCCCACGGCCCGACACCCGGGCTCCAGGAAGGTCAGACCACCCGAGCCGAGGCTCGGAGACAGGAGGGAGCGCCGGCTGGAGCGTAAAGCCGGTCGTCTGGATGCCTCTCTCTGGCGCCGCAGCTGGCAGCTCCCAAGCGTGTGTTCCAGGATGAAAGCCGTCATTTGGAGCCGATCCCGCTCGCGGCTCGTGTTGAACAAACACAGACAGAGCGCCTGGGGGTGGAGACGGCCGGGTCGCAGCAGCCACCGCGAGCACGTCCGCGCCTCGCCGCTTCCTCCCCAAACGCCGCGTGTCTCCATGACCTTCAGCCCGCTGCCCGCTGACGGTCGGAGTGCGTCCGTGGGGAGCTGTTTCCAGGTCACTCTGCTCACCAGCCAGACGCGTTCTGGTGGTAAAACGCTGGCAGAGCCCGCGGAGGGCCTCTGGCTTTGCAGGACGTCAAAGGCAAAGGGAGACTCGCGTGCGGAGAGGGACGGCCCCTCCCCCCGCGCCTGCAGGCCCTGGCCAGGTCCCGCCCGTCCCTTTTCCTCTCTGGGCGATGGAGCCACGCACACACCTGTCCTGAGTGGTTCAAGGTCGTCCAGGTCACAGGCGGCCTTTTAGGAGATGTCAGGGCAGCGGTAGGGCACAGATGGGAAGGGGGGGCGGCGGGGGAGAGCCGCCCGCGTGTCCGTCCAGCGCCGGCTGCCGGAGGCACCTGGTGGAGGAGCGGCCGCCGGTGTGGAACGGAGGCGAGAGCCGCCCTGGGTCACGGCTGCAGCCACGAGGCTGCCTCGATGGCCGGGTGCCGCGGACGGGGCCAGGCTGCCCTCTGAGGACTGGGCAGGGCATGTAGCCGCCTCCCCCACCCCGGCGAGCGGCACCACCCGCGTGAGCAGAGCAGGGAGGTGGGCACCCCACATGCCCCAGACACAGCATCCTCCTGCGGGCTTCCTGGCCCCCACACGCCGCCGGACGTCACCCCCGTGGGCTCTGCCAGCTCCTCCCTTCCACCTTGGGCGGAACGTTCCAGACCCCACCGCTCCTGCAGATCCGGCCGCCTGTGGCCTCACCTGCGGTCAGCTGCCACGGGCTCACGCGGTCTCTGCCGCGCTCATCCGCCCACGCGCCCCGTGGGCCACGCCCTCCACCACCACAGACCGGACACCAGACCTTGGGCCCCGGAGGTCGCAGCCACGCCCGGTTTTCCCGGAGTCCCTGCTTCCCGGCCGCGCTCCGGGTGCGTGGGGATCCCCGCGAGTGAATGAACGAACGAGCCCGGTGCTGCCGGAGAAATGAGGCACAGGAAGGAGCTCGACTGTCCGACAAGGGAAGAGTCCTGCTCAGCGTTTACAGCGATCGCAGGCAGCGTCGGGTCCAACAGACGAGGCGTCGGCCCAGGACAAGCAGGTGGCACAGGCGGACCCACGGCTCTGTCGCCGGACGGAAGCGCCGAGGAGCTGCCCGAGGATGTGGCATCTGTGAGGCCCGAGTGGCACCGGGCCCCGTCGGCTTTCCGCACCAACTGTGTAACTATGGGGGGCGGGGTCTGAACATACGCTTTAGCTTTTTTCTCTAGAATTTTCCCCATTCCCATGTTCCTTTAGAGGAGTCTGTAACATTCAATGGAAATCATTCTCAAAGGTCTACTCGAGACCTCATCGACATAGTGTCTCCCACACGCGGAGGTTTGGGGTCACACCCGGCCGCCCGGGTCTAACAGGACCCGGAGAGGGAGGGCCAGAGGGGCACCGGGAGGGACTGTTCTGCAGAAGGGAACATGCCCTCCCTGTGAGGCCGGCAACGTGGGGCAGCTCTGCTCAAGATGCAGCGGAATGCTTTTGAAGGGATGCATTTCGGCAACGACCCGGTCCACTCTGGAGAGGTGTCCACTGTCCGTCGACAGCAGACACTGGCGGAAACACGTTCTGCCGGGGAGGGGCGTCCTGTCTTGGGTCTGAGCACCAGGCGGCTGTCTTCATCGGATGCTTGTAGTCATGGAGACAAACACCTCTGACCCATTCTGGCCTAAAAATAAGGAAAAGTGTCAGTTAGCAACTGCGGCATAACAGGGTGTCCAAAAACGTAGTACTTAAAACTACCTTGGTTCTTCCATGAACCCGTGGGTTTTCTGGTTGGACGTTCAGCTGACCTTTCCTGACTTCACGCGTGTGTCTGCTCTGAGCTCTCAGGTCAGCTGGGAACTGCGGCCAGCTCGCCCCACGGGACCTCCGTCGCCGGGGTCTCTCGTTCTCCGGGAGGCTGGCTTGGAGGCCCGACCCACACAGCGTTCTCCACCGTGTCTTCAGGAGCAGGAGACCCTGGTTCTTGGCAGAAGCCACAAAGACTGCACAGCCAGAAGGTTTGCAACTCCCGGGGCAGGAACCTCGGGGTCAGGGGTGCTTCCGGAGGCCACCAGCAGCACAGGGACACTGGCAGACGCTGTGTCCCTCCTCTTGTTGCCTCCACCGTCCGCATGGGTCCCACGCTCAACCAGGGGAGACGGGTGTCTGCCGCTGTCCAGGCATCGTGCCCCGACGCGGCCGCGGCCAGACATTAAGGAGGAGCTGCTGCTTCTCTCCTGGCGGGAGGTGGATGCCCGGAGTCCCACAGGCTGTGCCCGCTCGTGCACCGTCGATCAGAGCCGGGCACGTGCCGACCTATCCTAGTCCTGGCAGGAGGAAATGGAGCCGTCATTGTGGCAAGAGCAGAGGTTGTCTTCCCCAGACAGAGCCGGGTCCCCTGGGCAGGAGGGTCGGACGGACACTCAGTGGGAGGGGAGCCCTCCTACCCTCCACGAGCCTCGGCTGGAAGCTTGTGTTCAATGACTCAGGGTCAAAACCAGGCTTAGGCAATCCGTCCAAGGCAGAAGGCAAGGTCTGTAGGGACAGCTAGAACCTGAGGGACGTTGCACTCTCCCAAATTAATGCCACACATATCCGAGAGAGAGAAGTTCTAGTTTTCCTACAAAAATCCCCATTTAGCTTCCAGAGTTGTAAATTTTAATTTAATCTGACAGCCCCTACCATCTCCAGCTCTATGGAGGCCCCCGGGCGCCCGCCTGCCTCCCAGTATTATCCGTGATGGAGGCAGAGCTAATTTTCTCCCAAATCACATTTGTACAACGGGTGGAAGTCATCTGTGGCGCGGAGGCCAATGTTCTTCTGGCTCCGACCTGCGCCCGTGGGAGGCTTCGCATCAGGACGGCTACAGCGACAAATCTGAAACTCGGAGCCGGTGGCTACAGAAGGTGACCTTCGTGTGAGCAAGACAGTGGATTTAACTCCTGCAACCCACGAGGTTTACGTTAAAATTCTGGGGTCGGTCAGCTTGGGGCTAGGTTGCAGCCGGGTCCGCGCACGGACAAGATCAAGAAAGACACGGCGCCCTGTGAGGGGAGCCGGACGCGAAGGGCCACGTGGCGCAGGAGGCCGCGCACACTGCAGAAACGTGTGGAGGTCAGCGTTTTCCTCGCGCGGAGCCCGGAGACGGGCCTCCGACCTGGGGGAGCAGGGGGCGACGGCGCCCGTGTGTGGAGGTTCTCGTCTGTCAGGGGACGAACGCGTTCTCACGCTGACCGCGGGAATGTCTGCGCGTCCTGCGGGTATATGCAGACCAGCGACTCGCACACTTTAAATGGGCGAATAACACAGCACGTGGGCCGTGTCTCAGTGAAGTTACAGAAACCCACGAAGGTTGGACACGCTCAGTCTCAGCTGTGTTCCCTGTGAGCTCCTTGGCTCCCAGAAAACTCACCGCTGTTGCCCAGACAGCTGGTGGGGCCACGTCTGGGGGCCGCGGGGACCGTCCCCAGGGTTGCGGCCGAGGCCTCCACATCCCCTGGCAGCACCAGCCCACGCGGCCCCGTGGATTCTGCCGGTACGCCCCGTTGTCTTCCCACCAGGACCCTCCCACGGTCCCCACGAGGACCAGGCTTCTGTCCGTGGGTGCAGACAGGGTGGACACCTCCCTGCCGGCAGTGGCCTGCGCTTGTGGAGGACAGAAAGACGGAGAACAGGACACTCCGGCGGAGACACTGACCGTGGGTTCTGCTCTGCCTTCATCAGGTCTTGTCTCTTTGCTGCTGGGGACCTTGGGGCGTGGCACTGGAAACGCGGCACCCGCCGTGTTGGGACGGCCCTGGGGACCCCTGTCCCTGCTCGCTGAGGTGCACGCCCCGTGACTCCCACCCAGAGGCCCTTAATCAACAGGAGGACACAAGGCAGGTCTCCATCACCTACAGGTCATGTGCTCAGGTCACACGGACGGCCCCATCTCTCGCGCACACACGCGCTCCTGCGGTCTGGACTTAGGGAGACAGGGTCGTGTTGGAGAAGCCTCACGTAAGCAGTGGAAGGCGGCCCCTAGGACCCCCGGCGGCCTCTGACCAACAGCCAACTGGAAACCCTGGCCTCCGTCTGCGACCTCGGGAACTGAATCCACCATGAGTCAAGTCCACAGAGCACGAGCTTTCCCATGGTCACGACCCAGATGAGACCGCAGCCCCCGACCCTCTGCTTGCACCACGGAAGACCCGGGCAGAGGACTTGGCCGCGCCACCCCGACTCCTGGCTACGGACACTGGAGGACGGTTTCCAGACCAGTAGCCAATCAGACTCTCGTGCAAATCCCCCTTCTCTCCGAGGCCTCATCTGACCCCCCAGTCAGCTCGGCCGTGACCCCGTCCTCTTGCCTCCAGGCAGCAAGGCCCCACGGCCGTTTGCTCTGTGCTGCAGCCTGTGTCCCCTCCCCCGAGTGACCGTGGCACAGCCTGTGTCCCCTCCCCCGAGTGACCGTGGCACAGCCTGTGTCCCCTCCCCC
>NC_081562.1:987255-996522 GCF_022355385.1 Mustela nigripes | reverse complement strand
AAGTGACCGTGGAGCTTGTGCCTTAGGTTTGCTGCTCACTCTGTCCCCCCCAGCTGGTCTGTGAGCTCCGTGGGGGCAAGAATTGTCCCTTGTCTGATGTGTGACATGTGACATGTGTGACATGTGACGTGTGACGGGTACTCAGCAACCCCTTGTCAGGTGAGTCCTGGGTTGACCAGCTGAGGGTCCGGGGGTAACAGAGGCGTCGTGGGGAGCAGACCCGTTCCTGGAGCTCCTGCTGTATTTCCGGTGGGGCTTGTGGCTGACCGTGCCCTCGTCTCTGTGCGTCTGCAGAGCTCCGAGACCCTGGTGCCCCCACTTCCGGCAGAAGCCCCTTGTGTAGACTTAGGGGAGGAGTGGCAGAGCCAACATCGGGGACGCTGGCGAGGCAGAGCCACTCAGGCTGTCCGTGGGGACATCCAGGACGTCAGGGGCTGAGCTCACCCCCCGTGTGTCCCACCAGCACCTAGATGGACCCCAGCCTGCTGCCGCGTGTGTCCTCAGAGGTGAGGCCGTGAGGTGGGGCCCCACCTGGGGCTGGGGCTGGGGCTGCGGCAGGACCTCTGCCTTCCTTTCTTGAAAGCCCCTCCCCCTGGGAAGGCCAGGCGCTGCGTGTACCGTCCCCTTCACCCAGGCCCCTCTCTCCGGGGACGGCCTCCCGCGTCTGAGAGGGGCTCCCGCTCTGCTCCTGGGGGAGGCCGCCGTGCCCTCGCGAGGGGTGGGTGCAGGGGGAGGCCGCTGTGCCACTAACCACCGAGCCCCTGGTTGGGACGCTGGGTGGCTTGCGTGTCTCCCTCTGTGTCTTTTGCATGAGAACACAAGCTCCTACGGGATCCTTCCCCATCTCAGTCTCGCCCAGCTCAGAGAAAATGCCGAAAATAACGCTCCTAATTCTTATTCCCAGACTGAGCCGCCGAGGGACCCATCGATGGTGCCAGCCGGTGTGAGGCCCTGGGAGGGGGAGCCCACGAGACGCTCTCCTCGGGCTCCCGGCGCTGACCAGGCAGGAGGAAGCACCTTCCTCCCCAAGGCGCGCAGCCCCCAGGCTACCCTGGGGCCTCATGTCTGTTGGAGGGAGGACAGGGGAGCCGGGGGTGGGGACCGTGACCCAGAAGACGGAGGCAGGGCTGTGGCTCCAAGGAGACCACCCCCCAAGCAGGTGGACCTCCAGGAACCGTCACTGTCGCCGCCCTGTGGTGGCCCGCTCCTGTGCACGAACCAGGACCACGACACGCTGTCATCCGTGGAAAGGGAGCAGGGAGACCAGACCGTTCGCGGGACGATCAGTGGGGACCCGTCTCTGCTCATCTGAACCACAGGCCTGGCGTCCGGGGCACGCCCACCGGCCGCGCTTAGAGCGAGGCCCCGCCACTCATTCTGTTTCACATAGTTTAACTTACCTGTTAAAATCTAAAATATCTGAAACAATCTTAAAATCAAAAACAAAAAAATCTTACAATCTAAAGCCTCTTTGTCACCGTATTAAGGGACAAACGTCTGCTTCTGCAGGTCTGCAGCCAGGACGGTAGCGACGGCCTGCTCTGTCCCCGGACCTGGGCTGCCCACCCTCATGGCAGAGCAAGCGCCCCCCACCCCCACGCCCCCAGGGACTGAGCACCGCCTGGCGCCCCACCCAGACCTCTCAGAAAGTCACAAGGTCATGAGGCTGTGAACTAAGGATCCAAAGAAAGTCACAGGAAGACAAACGTGCTCTGGGGGCCCCTCCTCCTGTCAGCCCTGGGCTCTGGTGCCACCTGTGTCGCCAGGACAGCACCTGCCCGGCGATGCCACCAAAACCTGCGTGTCTGCAGGAGGCCGCATGTGTGTCCACCAGCATCTCTTCATCTTCCTGCAGAAGGACCAGCGAGCGTGGAATGAACCCTGGCCACGCCGTGTGTCCGACAGCGCGGGGGCCCCACCAGGAAGCCGGTGGCATCTCCCTGCCAGGGTCACCCTCCCGCACGCACCCCCTCTGCCCGGCTTGGATACAAACAGCAGGAAAGCATAGATATGTTTCTCCAAACCCTGCAGAAGTGAGCCCCTGCGGGCTGCCAGTGACTGTTTGGGGACAGCCACAGCTCAGCCACATGGGCACAAAGGGTCAGGGGGCAGGGACCCCCAGCCACAGACCTGCCTGGCCACAGGAGCTAGGGCCACCTCCAGCACTGCCCACGGAGCAAGACCGCATCCATGTGAAGATGGGGCTGGCACGGGCTCGCCTGCAGGAGGGACCCCGTGCCTGGCCCCATCCCCTTTCCTGCTGTGACCTGGGGCATGGCACCAGCTCACACTGGAGAAACCCCCACACCCATAAACCCACGCGGAACCGTGCAGGTTGCAGCCACAGCCAACTGGAAATCCGAGCAGGTGCGCAGAGGGGCTGGCTGCCCTCTCACATCCCGCCTGAGCTGGACAGGAGGCTGCCCTGCGGGGCTCACGGCTCCAGCCTCAAACACCTATGTGGTAGGTGACCGGACGCTGTGGACTGCACGGCCCAGCATCCACCAGCTCGTGATCACAAGTCACAAGTGTGCAGAAGCTGGAAATTTGCTACAAGCGTGGACAAAGCTCCACCCGGCCCACGTCAGAGCCGCTGAGCGCCTGGGAGAAGCTGGGTCAGCCCCTCATGTCCCTGAGACTCCTGGTGACCCTCGGGGACCCAACCAGCTGGATGGCATGCCCCTAGGTTGAGCCAGAACGTTCTGAGCTGACCCCACAGAAGCGCTGGTCTCGGACACGGGTTCAAGCCCAGCGAGACTTCAAGTAATCCCCGCGACGGGCACCGCCGGGTTCCGTAACTGCCCGAGTCCGCGAGCCTCCCCCACTCTCCAGGGCCCCTCGGCAAGCTGCTTCGGCCCTCCCTGACCCTGAGCCTGGCCGTGGGGGACGGGCCCAGACCTCAGCTGCCACCTACCACCCTGCGGAGCCTTCCAGAAGGCAGAGCACCCCCTGTCCCGTGGCGGCTGCAGAGGTGAGGTGCACAGGGCTGCTCCCAGGAGGAACTCAGGTGGAGCTTGCGTTGCGGGGCAGACGGCAGGACTCACGCCGGCAGACAGGCCATGGCCTGAGCCACGGGAGGAGGAGAAAATCCAAGGGAGACGTCACGAAAATGAAAAACCGGCCGTTGGCAGCTTTCCGGAAATGAAAACAAACCTGGTCGTTCTCTGCCTTTAGCAGACCAAAGCGTATTTCTCTAACATGAGAAAAATAAGAAATTATAAAGTTGCAAATGTGTCTTTTATTTTGGGGGCATAGCAGAAGTTCCTTTGGAATTTTAACCAATCCAAGGTGAAGAAAATCTCAAGCCACTGATGCTCAAGATCTGTGCTGTTCTTGGACCAGAGCAGAGGCCACAGGCCGGGTGACGGCCACCAGGTCAGAGGCCAGCTCCCCCACCCAGTGCCCCGCTCTGTGCAGACACCAGGTCCACAGCTCCAGCCCCGCATGGGTCTCCCCAGCAGACCACCAGGCCCATTTGGGTGCTCGGGCTGGGGCAGGGTCTGCAGAGGACCCGTGCATGGTAGGCCCAAGGAGCAGGGACAGTGGTCCCGTGTTGGCCGCTGGACACAGGAGAGGCAACCCCCAGCCCTATCATGGGCTGAATTGTGTCCCTGATGATCTGTGTGGACACGCTAAGCCCAGGACCATGGAACTTGACTGGATTTAGAAATAGGGTCATGGGGGTGGGGGGGATTACAAAGATGAGGTCACTTGGCATAGGGTGCCCCCCAGTACGACTGGGATCCCTACAGGAGGGAGAACCTGGCAGTGCTGATGACGGCAAGGTAGGCATTGCTCCCACGCACCAGGAGCGAGGCCCAGAGCAGACCCTCGCTCCAGGCCCCAGAAGGCACCGACCCCGCGGACACCATGATGCCAGACTTCCAGCCTCCAGGTGGCGGGAGGACAGATTCCTGCTGTTTTGGCCGCCCCACGGTGGGGCTTTGGTGGCAGCCCCGGGAAACAAGGAAACAGACACGGGCTCATCTGTGGCCACCATGCTGGGCCCCGAAGCAGACAGGGTGACAGCCACCCTCCACTCCAACCCCAGCCCGGCCCCAGCCCACGCTCTGCAACACGTGAGGTTGCTGAGTCAGCGTCTCCTTCCACGGAGCAGACGGCCCCGGCCTGACCCCCCGGGCCACACAGCATTCTTCGGGGTCAGCAGGCTGACCTGATTGCAGACGTGTGGCTCGTTTTGTTGTGGCGTCTCTCGGGTGAGCCGAGCGGCCGGACCCCTCAGGAGACCCAGTGCCCAGGTGGCCGTGACCCTGGACAAGTGCCCAGATCAGCACCTCTGTCCACTGGAGGCTCAGCCCCAATCCCACACAGTGTCTCCTGCCTCCCTCTCTGCGTCAGACCCTAACCCTTGGCCGGCCGTCCTCCCCCGTCCAAGTCCTTTCCCCGGGCGTTGCCCAGAACGCCCATCAGTGTGGGGGCCGCAGAAATCCCGGGGTTGCCCCAGTCCTGAGGGGGCGGGCTCCGTGTTTCACGGTGACGACCACACTGGCTGGAGTTTTCACACAGATGCCCCTTATTGGAGTGAGAAAATCCTCCCCGATTCCCAACTTTCTGGGAGTTTCTGTCATAAGGGGGTGTCAAGCTCTGTCAGATCCCACTTTCTACGTCTACTGAGGTCATCGGGTGTCTTCTGCTCTGTCTTGCAGGTGGGGAATGGCTCCCGCTGATTCTGAACAATCACGCGAGCTCGCCCTCCTGGCTGTGCCCCACTGGTCACAGTTGTAAGGGTTCGTGTCGCCGGAGCTGGTCTAGTTTAGGAAGCATTCCTGTGCCTGTGCTCTTCGGAGAGACTGGCCTCTAATTTGCTTTCTTGTTTTTTGTTTGTTTGCTTTTGTTTTTTGTTTTTTTTTATGTTCAATTAACCAACATATATAACATCATTAGTTTCTGTGCAGTGTAATTTGGTTTCTCGTTAAGAGCCTCTTGTGGTTTGGTGTCCAACGAGTGAGAAGCGTTCCCTTCATTTTCTGGAAGGGCTGGCACACATTCGACATTATTTGCTCCTTGAATATTTGATAGAATTCTCCAGCCAAGCCATCTGGGATTCGATTTTTCTTTGTGGGTACAATTTCTTACTTCTTTGGTTTTTACAATTTTGATTTCTTTCATCGATACAGGACAATTTAAATTTCTATTTTTTATTTTTTTTTAAAGATTTTATTTGTTTATTCATGAAGAGACAGAGAGAAAGGCAGGGCCGAGGGAGAAGCAGGCTCCTCACAGAGCAGGGAGCCCGAGACAGGACTCAGTCCCAGGGCTGAGTCCCATGACCTCAGCCAAAGGCAGACGCTTCACCATCCAAGCCACCCAGGTGCCTCAATTCTCTATTTTTTAGGACAGATCAACAAAACCAAGAGTTGGTTCTTTGAAAAATTTAATAAAATTGATAGACCTCTAACCAGACTTATCAAAAAGGAGAAGGGACCCAAACAAATAAAGTCACAAATGAGAGAGAACAAGTAGCAAGCAACAGCACAGAAAGGAAACAGAGGAGAGTATCGAGGAAAGCGACGTGCGAACACACTGGACCTCCTAGAAGACACGGGTAAAGCCTGAGAAACAGAACTGCCGAAACCGAGCCAAGAAGAAAGAGAAGACTTGAACAGAAAAATAACCCACAAAGAAATCGAATCGGGAAACAATAACTAGTAAAAGTCTGGGGCCAGATGGCTCCACACGTGAATTCTACCAAACATTTAAAGAAGAGTTAAAATGGGGGGCTCTGGGGTCCTGGCATAGAGCCCCGCATCGGGCTCCCTGCTCAGCGGGGACCCTGCTTCTCTCCCTCTACCTGTTCTGCTGCTCGTGCGCTGTCTCTCTCCCACACAAATAAACAAAATCTCAAAAAAAAAAAAAAAAAAAAAAAAAAGAAGAAGAAGAAGAGGAAGAAGAAGAGGAATTAATACCTATTCTTCTCAAACTATTGCAAAAAAACAGAAATGAAAGAAAAACTTACAAATTCATTCTATGAGGCCAGCACTACCCTGATTCCAAAACCAGACACAGACCCCGCTGAAGAAGAGAATTACAGAGCACTGTTCCCGGTGAACAGGGACGCAGAAATTCTCAACAAGACACCAGCAAGTCGAATCCAATAGCACAAGACTCATTCGCCGCGATCAGGTGAGATTCACTCCTGGGCTGCAGGGCTGGTTCAGTATTTGCAAATCAAGATGATTCACCCCATTAATAAAAGAAAGGATAAGGGGCGCCTGGATGGCTCCATCAGTTAAGCCACTGCCTGCGGCTCAGGTCATGATCCCAGCGTCTTGGGATCGAGCCCCACATCTCACTCCTTGCTCTACAAGCAGCCTGCTTCCCCCTCTGCCTCTGCCTGCCTGTGCTTGCTCGCTCTCTCTCTCTCTCTCTCTGACAAATAAATAAATAAATCCTTTTAAAAGAAAAAGAAAAGAAAGGATAAGAACCATCTAATCATTTCAGTAGATGCAGAAAAAAACATTTGACAAAGTACAACATCCATTCATGACAAAAACTCTCCACAAAGTAGGGAGGGAGACAATATACCTCGACACCATAAAGGCCTCCATGAGAACCCACAGCTAACATCATCCTCAATGGAGAACAGCTGAGAGCTTCTCCCCTGAGGTCGGGAACACGACAGGGATGCCCACTCTGACCACTGCTGTCCAACATTGTACTCAAGTCCTGGCCTCGGCAATCAGACAACAGAAGGAAATAAAAGGCATCCATTCGAACCAGCAGGGAAGGAGCCAAACGGTCACGATTTGCAGATGACAGGAACGAGGCTGGATCTTGATCTTAGCGTCATGAGTTCTAGCTGCATGTGGGGATAGAGGTTACTATTCATACTACACTATATGTTCTATACTATATAGAATACTATACATTCTGTTAGATTTTTTTTTTAATTTAGATTTTTTTTTTAAATTTCAAAGAGAAAGAAAAGCCAAAAGACCCCCCCCCAAAAAACTGCTGGGCCTGATACACAAGTTCAGCAAAGTTGCCGGATACAAGTCAACATAGAGCTACTGTTGCATTTCTATACATCAACAATGAAGCAGCAGAAAGAGAAACCAAGGAACTGATCCCATTTACAGATGCACCGAAACTACAAGATGCCGAGGAGTAAACCTCCCCAAGGAGGTGAAAGGCTCATGCTGTGAAAACCACAGAACTGATGAAAGAAACTGGAGGTGACACAAAGCAATGGAAAGGTGTACCATGCTCATGGATTGGAAGAACAAATACTGCTCAGACGTCTACACCACTCGAGGCAAAATATACATGTGATGCACTCCCTACCAAAATAGGGATTTTTCACTGGACTAGAACAAACAATCCTAAAATTTTTGCAGAACCACAAAAGGCCCCGAACCGCCAAAGCAACATTCAAGAAGAGAAGCAAAGCTGGAGGCATCACGATTCCAGACTCTATTACAAAGTTGTCGTCATCAAGACAGCATGGTACTGGCACAAAACAGATACACAGATCAACGGAACGGAACAGGGAGCCCAGAAATGGACCCACAAGTATGCAGTCAACTGATCTTCAACAAAGCAGGAAAGAATATCCAACGGGAAACCATCAGTCTCTCCAACAAATGGTGCTGGAAAAACTGGACAGCCACAGGCAGAAGAATGAAACTCAACCAGTTTCATACCCCCACACACAAAAATAGGCTCAAGATGAACTAAAGGCCTAAATGTGAGACAGGAAACCATAAAAATCCTAGAAGAGAGCATAGGCAGTAATTTCTCTGACATCGGTCATAAACAACATCTTTCTAGGTATGTCTCCTCCGACAAGGGAAACAAAAGCAAAAAATAAACTCATGGGACTTCATCACAATAGAAAGCTACTGCTCCGCAGAGGAGATGATCAGTGAAACCAAAAGGCAGCCCACGCAACGGGAGGAAGCGTTGCAAATGACATCTCTGATAAAGGGTTTGTATCCAAAATATGTAAAGAACTTATCAAACTCAACAACCCCCCAAAATAATCTAATTTTAAAATTGGTAAAAGACATGAACAGACATTTTTCCAAAGAAAACATCCAGATGACGGGCAGACACTTGAAAAAATGCTCAACATCACTCGTCATCAGGGAAATTCAAATGAAAACCGCCGTGAGATCCCACCTCACCCCTGTCAGAAGGGCGAAAAGGGCGAAAAGGCCGTGTCGGCGAGGATGCGGAGAAACGGAAGCCCTCGGGCACTGTCCGTGGGAGTTCCAGCGGGTGCAGCCCCGGAGAACAGTAAGGAGGTCCTCAAAATTTTAAATTAGAGCCACCCTATGGCCCCACAATCACACTACTGGGTCTTCATCCACAGTGTACAAAAGTCCTAATCCGAAGGGACACATGCAGCCCGAAGTGCAAAGCAGCATATCAACAACAGCCAAATGACGGAAAGAGCCCAGACCGTCCACCGACAGATGAACACGTAGAGCAGACGTGGTGCAGACACACAGGGAGATATCACTCGGCCGTCGAGGACAATCCTGCCGTTCGCACAACACGGATGAGATAGAGTGTACTACGCTGAGCAGAATAAGTCGGAGAAAGACAAATACTGTATGATTCCACACGCATGCGCACTTAAAAAGCAAACAAATAAGCCAAGGGAAAAGAAAAGAACTTCTAACACGGAGAACACCGGGGTGGTCATCAGAAGCGCAGGGGCGGGAGTGGCGGAAACGGAGGGCGAGGACGAAGACGGGCACGTGCCGCGCCGGCCCCACGCGACTCGCGGGAGTGAGGAATCACGGCATTGCTCACCTGAGACGAGCACCACGCTGCATGTTAGCTGTACTGGAATTTAAATAAGAACTTTTTAATGGGACGCCGGGTGGTTCAGTCAGCGAAGCCTCTGCCTCGGCTCAGGGCATGGTCCCAGGGTCCTGGGATCGAGCCCCGCATCGGGCTCCCAGCTCGGCAGGAAGCCGGCTTCTCCTTCTCCCTCTGCCCTGCTTGTGCTCCCTCCCTCGCTGTGTCGCCCTCTGTCAAATAAATAAATAAAATCCTTTAAAAAAGAAAGAAAAGAAAAAGAAACCAAGGAAGACATTAAATAAGAACTTTTTAAAGTGTAAATCTTCTTTTTTTTACCTTACAAGAAGCTTGACTGGGGCAGAGCCAGCAACAATGAAGACAGGACCCAGCGACACCAGCAGGGGACCCAGCGACATCAGCAGGGGACCCAGCGACACCAGCAGGGGACCCAGGGGACACCAGCAGGGGACCCAGCGACACCAGCAGGGGACCCAG
>NC_081562.1:896629-987155 GCF_022355385.1 Mustela nigripes | reverse complement strand
GGGGACCCAGAGACATCAGCAGGGGACCCAGCGACACCAGCAGGGGACCCAGCGACACCAGCAGGGGACCCAGGAGACACCAGCAGGGGACCCAGGAGACACCAGCAGGGGACCCAGGGGACACCAGCAGGGGACCCAGCGACACCAGCAGGGGACCCAGCGACACCAGCAGGGGACCCAGGAGACACCAGCAGGGCCCATGTCTGCGCAGGAAATGCTCATATCAGGATGAAAGTAACATTTGACATACTTCGAAATTTCTTTATTGAGGTAACACTAAATTCAGGGACAGAAAAACCCGCAGTCGCTGAAAATGCCTACCTTGATATTAATCCTCCATTTACAACTTCAGTCTAAAGACACAAATCGAAGGGCTTTAAGGTTATTACCTCCTGGGTGACACCTTGCTCCGTAATGCTTCAGCCTGGAGCAGAAATGTTATTGCCGCATTATAAAGTCTTTAAAAGTAGTATTTCTCATAGACGGACTTGACAGGAGCTACAAAGTGTCCATGCACATAATTATGCTCTCAGAGCCTGGGGCGGGGGTGGGGGTACACCACACAGTCGGGGGCAGTGATGTTCTTATGTTCTATGTTGCTATTTTTATTTCTCTTTAAATAAATGTTTACATAGCTCATAAAGTCAGTTCCCATGCAAATGCTCACGCTTTTAGCTACAGAAGACATTCCATAAAAATCAGGATACAGACAATGGGGCCAGGTCACTGCTGGGTCAGGCGACGTCATGCTTACCCTGCCTGCTATTAGCCCCCGTGGGACCATCGTGGCACCTTCGTGCTCAGGAAAGCCAGACATTTGGGAGATCACATGTCCTTGATGGGAAAGTGAGCCGTTAAGACGTGTGCCTAGACCCAGTGAAGGGAGCAAAATGCCTTCTCACCCTCCTGTAAGACAGAAAATGACCTCGATTTGATCACAAGTGGAATTTGACACTTACTCGGTCTTCGTGTGGAATTAGAAGCCATTTCTGTTATTCATTTTGAAATATGTTTGTCTCTCTTCTGTAGCCCCTGCACATCCCCAGTTTTCTCAATCTCTGTGTGTCCTACTACCCAAAACGTACAGTCCTAGCATCACTGCCAGCATTAAATCATCACCATCACCACCACCACCACCGTCATAACCACCACAGCAGAGTCCTCACCACCATCTCCAACACCGTCTTACAGCAACTGCAGTCACAATGGCTCATTTTGTTGGAGATCTTGCTAGATGATTTCACATATGACACCTTTCAACCTCCACACGGACAGTGACTACGGCAAGAATGAGGGACCTGGTATACTGTTGGCCGAGGTATAAAGCTTTTGTCAGGATGTCTGTCCAGCCTGGGGGGACCTTTGAAGCTAAAATATGAAGGAAACCGTGTTTGCTTTCTGCCAGTTTTCCCCTCACTGGAAACACACACTGCTGTCCTGACTCCCCACTAATTCCACCGAACACTGGCCGAGCGACCGCTGAGTACCAGGGGTGCCCTAACCACCCTCCACAGCTCAGCTCGCACCAGCCAGGAGCGCCCAACGCCAAAACGTTCAAAGTGCGGGCATCTTCGAGTTCGCCTCCTCACCTCATTGTGCCTGAGGCAAACACGAGGGCCTGTGGGGACTCTGGGGCCTGGCCAGCCTCTGGGAGAGTCCAGCCAAGCACACAAGACCAGGGAGCCCGCATCTGTGTGCGTGCTCGCCCTGGCCCCAGTGCGCCATCCTTGCAAGGACTTCCCCACCCGGCATACCTTCAACTGACCCCCAACTTATGGAGCCCCCGAGAGCAGCGTGCACGCCGGGTTCTGCCAGAGATGGAGGGACGAATGAAAGTACAGTCCTGGCCTCAGCGATTTGGTGACTTTGTTGGTGAAATAAGACATCCCTGCGTGAAGATTTGAAGACCTCGTGAGAACAGCATGGAAGCAGCTATCACCGGGCCCCCAAACACAGCCAGTCGGCAGCGGTCCAGCGCCCCACTTCCGCATGAGCTCACGTCTACACCCACCCTGACGCAGGAGACCAGCCCCACTCCCTCTACCGCAGCACCCCGGCCCCAGCCACGCTCCGAGCTCCCTTCCTTCCAAAGCTCCGTGGCTCGTGACTCCCCACCGAGGCTGGGTGTCCATACAGGGACAGGAACACATCAGGCACATGAGGCCAGCTGTGCACTGATGCACCCCAGGCCCTGTTTCCCAGCATCTTCCCGGGACCAGAGGGCCAGCTACCGGCGAGGCATGTGGGCGGGCAAGGCATGGCTCCCGCCCACGGAAGCGCGAGGGAGCCACACACCAACCCGCCTGTTTCTTCTGCAGTCGGGCATGGCAGGGAGGCCATCTGTGGACACTCCAGAGGCGGGCTGCGGCCCTGGGCAGTGCCCCTGCTGTAACGGGCTCTCTGTGCGCAAGAAGACAGCACACGCTCGCTCTACCACATCTGGGGAGCCTCTGCCCCAGTCCACGACCCGGCTCTGGTTAGCTCCGGGCTCCGGGCAGAACCACGGCCGTGGGCGCTCTCCCAGCCCCCTCCTAAGGGAGCCCGAAGGGCGTGTCCCTCCTCACAGCCTGGACACCCAGGACGAGCCCAGCTGAGGTGAACTCCAGGCCGCACCTGCAGGCAGCTCCCAGGCCCTTTCCTGCTTGCGGACCTGCCTGGCTGGCATTTCCAGGAGACCCGGGCAGGTCCTCAGAGCTGTGTCTCCCCCCTAGAGTCCCACAAAGAGGACTCTGGGACAGGACATGCCCGAAGTGTCCATGCCACTGTCTCAGGTGCCCAGAGCCCCGCGTGTTTGGGTACCAACTCTGAGAAGGGCCTTGTCACCTGAGAGCACTCGGGGGTTCCAGGGAGCCCTGTCTCCCTGCACCCCTGCACCTGCCGGCCATTACAGGGATGCGGCCAACAGAGAGCCTGGGGGCCACAGCTCAGGGTGCACAGTGATGCAGAAGTGCTGCCCTTGGGGGTGCAGGGGGAGGGCTGGCCTCTGCGCCGTTCGCCCGAGTCCCCTGTGGTCAGCAGTGCATCCGAAGCTCACCGTCACCAAGGCTCCCTGGGTCGGCGACGCCAAGCTGGAGGTCCAGGGCCCGGAGACCCGACAGACGGAGTCCCAGAGCCGAGGCTATGGGCAGCAGGCAGCTTCCAGGCCCCTCCCAGAGGGTCCGTGGCTGGGAGAGTTTCTGTGTGTGAGGAGCAGAAAGGTCAAGCCGGCAGAGGTCTCAGCCCCACCCCGTTCCCCTGAGTCTGCTCCAGGAGACACTTATTAGGCACCCACTATATACCAGGTCTCCCCTAGGCACTGAGGACCCAGAGCTTCAGGGCAGATCCTGGAGCCAGGACAGAGCCTCTGCCTGGACGCGCACAGGTGGGTAGACCCCCGGCGGCGGCAGGGCTGAGCCCGCGTCGGGCCCTCCCCGCAGAGCAGACAGAGGGAGGTGGGGACCCGAGCTCACGGCAGTGAGACCTCCCGCTCCCGGGGCCTCCAGGCTCCGAGAGCCTCCCAAGGAGCGTCAAGGTGGATGTGGCCAGTGCGAGCCGATAAACGTGTTTCTTCCTTAAATTTTATGAACTACATTCCCCTTTGATTTAAGCACTCAGAAATTATTTAAAGTTTCAATAAAACAAAAAGGCTTCTGAGGTCAGAAATGAGGCGTGTGGAGCTAATAAAACGGGAATGGAGCCGTGCACACAGAGGAAGGCCCGGGGCCAGCAGGGCGGCCGGGCTCAGCGCAGAGCGGTAGGAGGCCACGGACATGCAGAGACACTGGGTTCGGGGGGGACGGGGGGGCGGGGGGGGGGGGGGGGGGGGGGGGGGGGACGGCCCGCTTGGCGGACAGTGGGGACTCCAGGGACGCCAGCTCCGTGTAAGCTCTAGAAGCAGCCCCTTGGGGCTCGGGCGGGGCCCGCTGGCTGGCTGGCCTGGGGCATGGGGACATGGGCAGGTGCCCCTTCAGCCATATCTTGCAAGACCTGGGTCGGGCTCAGGCTCAGGCGCGGGGGGTCAGGAGAGACCGGTTACGTGGCACGCGAGGTCATTACTGTAGCACTGGTCCAACGTCTCCTGCATCTTCCCACTTAAAGCTCTAAAGGCCTCTCGGTGGCCGGCAGGGTCCTGCAGGGTGTGGCCCTCGGCCTCGCCGTGACGTGGCGCCGGGCCGGCCGCTGCGGACCGCGAGGGCTGCCCATCAGGCCTGCTCGCTTCTGCTCCCGCGGGGATGCACGTGGCAGGTCACAGTCGGGCCCCACCCGGCCGTCCCTCCGCGCAGCGTCAGTGCACCCTCCTCCCCGCTCCTCTGCCCCTGACGGCCATCGCCACGCACCGGCTGACGGGCTGACGGCTGCGGCCACCTCTGGGGGGCCTTGTCTTCCTCCGCGTTCTGTGCTCCATGCCCACGCCCCAAGAGTGCTCAGAATCTATTTACTGAACACGTGGAAGAAAGACTCAGCCCTCCACAGGCCACGGGAAGCGGGGATCAGGGGCCGGGACCCCCGTCCTGACCTGCCCGTGGCTCTGCTGGCCTCTCATTTCACATGAGACTCAAACGATTTCTGCCTCAGTGAAGGGGCACCACTGCCAACAAGAAAAGGTGGACCCCCAGACTCAGCGGTGCCTTTGTGGGGACCCAGGACCACAAACCCCCGCAGGCCTGCACATGTCCCACGTGTTCCTTGTCTCCTGTCTCCAGGACAATCCCGAGAGTTGGGGGCAGGGGGATCTCCTGTGCGCTATGGAAGCTCTGCTGCCCTCCTTGGTCCCCGGGGCATCTGTGTAACCAGACGCCCCACGACCACACTCGCCCACACCTAGGCTTTGCCCCCTGACTGTGGACACAGCCTATGGCCCCAAAAGGCTGAACAGGGTGGCACAGAGGCCCCATTTCCAATGGGACCCAAGGCCCATGGTTACTTCTGTCCCCAGGTCCTGCTGTGTCCGTTTCCCAAGTCCCCGGTCCCCCTGGCCCCATGTCCAGCAGGAGTCTGGTCCACATCACCCAGGGGCACTCTGGCTGGGTGGCAGTGCCCGCAAGGACCCTTCTGCCCATTACCCAGTCCTTGTCCATGCAGCGTGGGCCCGGCACGTCCAGCCTTTCCGACCCCCAGACCCCTGGCCCGCACCCAGCACCCAGCACCCACCCAGCACGAGCCCTTCACCGTGTCAGCCAACGGCCGGAAGCGTGACGCCCTGTGGGCCGCGACCGTGCCTGCCTAGTGCAGGAGCGAGCGACCAGCAGCCTCCCAGGAAAACGCTCTCCTCGAGAATTCACCTGCGCGCGCCTCCCACCTTCCCAGAGCCGCCTGGGCGATGCCTTCCACTTCATGCCGAGCGATGGGGCCTCAGGTCACTTCTCCGCAGACGGGACAGCCCTAGGGTGGCTTCCTGGAGAGGTCGCGGCCAGGGCCACAGGAAGGATGCCATGGCCCGAGCACCTTCAAACCCCCAGGGAACGGCGTTCCTGACGCCAGGTCTCGGGCCTCGCTTCGAGGAGCAGCCGCGCCTTCCTACCCTCGGGGTCAGGCTCAGCAGCCCCTCCCAAGGGGAAACCACCCTAGGACTCCCCTTTCTCCGCGGCAATTGTAATTGGAGCTCTTTCAAACCGTGAAGGCCAATCTCTCTGAAATGCCCCTTTGGGCCTCTGCCTTCTGTGCTCTAAAGCCCAACAGCTCTGGGCTCCCGACTCTGCGAGAAGCTGCCTGCCCGGTGGGGCCCCCATGTCAGCCCCGCCGCGGACCCACTCCAGCCCCCACCCTCTGTCTGCCAGAGGGCCGCGCCCCAAGGCTCCCCTCCAGGTTTGCTCCCCGTCACGGCACAGCCTCGCCCGGCCAGCGAGTCCACCTGCACGGGGGCAGGTCCCTTAAAGTGCGGCAATTGCGACACCGCACACCCCCCCCATGCCCCACAGGGTTCACAGACCACGCGCACTTCACCACTTAGTCCCAGAGCTGATCAGTCGGGGGCGGAGTCAGCAGAACCCGCACCCCCAGGGCAGCCGGCAGCTCCCCTGCGACCTGTGGGGGACCCCAGGGGAAGGGGTGCTCGGCATCCCTGAGTCCAGGCTCCTCCTGCACAAAGTGGGAATGAGCTTCTCAGGACACAGATGGAAACACACCGGGAAGCCCTGAAGGACCATGCACACACACACACACATGTGCAACATGTACACACACGAGTATGCACACACACATACACACACATACGCACACATGTGTACACGCACAGGTGCACACACATGCACACATACACACAGTGCGCACAGCCACACACACACACGTGCACACACACGGGGGTGCACACACGCACATACACACACGTGTACACACTCAGGTGTGCACACCACACACGCACACACGTGTACACGCATGGGTGCACTCATGCACGGGCACACGAGTACACACACGTGCATGAGCATATACACATGCACACATGTGTGTGCACATGTGTGTGGACATGCACACGTGGGCACACGTACACACGCATGAGCACATACACACGAGTGTGAGCATGCACACGCGCTGACACACATGCACACACGTGCACACATGTGCACACGCACAGCCCTTCACTTAACTTTCAGCGTCACTGTTCGAACCTCAGAGATTAAGGCTGCTAGGTCACTGCGGGACACCGAGTGCCCAGAAGTACACAGGAGCCCAGTTTTCTCCTGAGACACATGGAGTTTGTTCTGTCTAACGCGTCATCCAGAGAAAGGGTGGGACTCAGGGGCCACAGCTGGTCCCCGGCCGGGAGCAGAGAGCGCTCGAGGACAGCTGTGCCTCCACAGCCAACATGAGTCTACTGGGACCAGATTCCCCAGAAATCACGTCCACCCGCTGTCACGCTCAGACCACCTTCCCCCCAGTGTCCCCGGGCTCCAGGCACCAGCTGCTGTCTGTCCCACCTGAGGGCTCCCGGGAGCAGCCTGGACACCGGTGGCCGGCACCAGCTTTTTCAGGGGTGCAGGACGGGGGACAGCCCAGATGTCCCGTCCCCTCTTCACCTAGTCCAGCTGTAACGCGGGGAATCATCGGCACCCAGGACAGCCGACCGCCGGCGTAGGAAGCAGCCCCTCCTGAGCTCGGGTCGGGCAGGGGGTTACCTGACATGGCAAACGGGACTTTGCAGGTGGGATTGGCTTAGGTCTGAGATGCAGGGGGGTTAGGGGTCATCTGGGTTGCTCAGTGTCATCCCGGGGGTCCCCATGAGGGAGCTGGGAGGTTCAGCATTCAAGGAGACGTGGCAGTGGGAGCAGAGGTGGCCGAGGGCAACCCTGGTCACTGGGAAGACCCAGGACCCCCGTCCCCATGCAGACCCTTCACGTCCCGGTGTCAGCCTGACTTCGCAGGTGCCGAGGGCGGCAACCCAGCCTGGGGCAGGACAGGAGAGAACCCGAGGCAGAAAGAGCCTGTGTCCCTGCAGGGGCCTGCGTGGAGCTGAGCAAGCTGGGGACACAGCCGGGGACACAGCCGGGGACAGGGCAGCATGCCTGGCTGTCTGTCCACTTGCCCTCTGGGAGCTCAGAGGACAGTGTCCAGTCCCGGCCACCTTCGTGAAACTAGTCAGGAGGGGCTGCGGGCATTAAAATCCCATCTTTGGAAAGACGGCCCCACGAGAGCCGGATCCAAAAGGCCCAGCCTGGTCCAGCCCTGCCGCCTGCCCCAGGTGAGCCGACTGGTTTCCAGGTAGCAGTTCAGAGGACGGAACGGAACAAAACCACCTCTTCCCCCTCGCGAGCTGTCAGTCCTCCCCACCTGCCTGCCTGCTCCTCCCCCGCTCCCCAAACTCGTCCCTCCAGGTGGAGGGGAGCCTGGAAATTCTGGCTCACCCGGCACCACCCCTTCCTCCACACGCCCCTGTCACTAAGTGTAAAATTAGCCACAATACCGTTGCAGCTCATCTCGTAATTACAAAGATAATGGCGATTTTTAAACACTTTATTTGAGATTGTTTGCCGGTTCAAGCAGACGCCAGGAGCCGACCCCCCCACCCCCGGAGCAAGCGGGAATTTCACAGACAGAAACTGTCTTGTTCTCCAGCTGCGGGGACGGAGCCGTGCCTAGAGTTCCACGCCCACCGCGGGGCCAGGGGCCAGGGGCCGCCTGCGGGCGGGGGGCCGGGTGTGGGAGCTGCGGGAGCTGGACGCGCCTCCACCGTGGTCTGGTGGGGGGCTCAGGGAGCGGGCAGGCACAGAGCCGTGGGCAGCCCCAGGAACGTACCACGTGGTCCCAGGGAGCGCGACGCCTGGCCAGGCTCTTCTTCTACGGCTCCTGGACCGGGAACGCAGGCAGGGTGACCTTGACAGGGACACGGGGTGGCCTCTGGATGGCACACATCCCGAGCGCAGGACGCAGGGCACAGGCTCTGCCCGCACATGGGCTCCAGCCGGCGAGCGCCAGAGCATGCCACGGCCCAGGACTGAGAGGGAGCCACGGGCCCTGGAGATTCATTAAACATCCAAAGGTAATTTCCCATTGACATTTCCTATTTTGGCATCTTAAAGAGAGTGAAAGTTGATTTCGGTTCAACATCCTGTGGGGAAATTAGTTCATTTTGCTAAAGTATCTTAATAATTACAGTGACATCAAGGTTAATTGCTTAATCTGGATTGCCACAGTGCAGGCCGTCAAATTCCCCACACAATCTGCGCTATAATTAGTGCCAGGGCGTCCGTGCTTAGAAGCCATCTTCGCAGGAACAGCAGAGCCCGGCAAGGTGATTGAAGGGTGGAACAGGTGTCCCCCCTGGGATCCCTGCGGCCACGCCAGCTAGCGCCCACGGGACGCACCGGGCTCCCCAGGCCACAGAAAGGGACCCTGGCTGCCATCCTCACAACAGGAAGTGAGCACACCCACCCGCGTCCCCTCAGCCACAGACGGCAGCCTCTGATCCTGACCACAGCCGGGGCCAAGGGACCAAGAGGCCACTTGGGACAATGAAGCCCTGGTGGCCCCTCGCCAGTCCCCCAGGAGTGTCCCAGGACCCACGACAGCTGAAGTGTGCTAGCAGTCCTCGCCCACGCCGGACAAAGCGGGCAGCGCCAGCAGGCACCGAGCCCCGAGCCCCTGCGCACAGGCGTCCCCACCAGGCTCCGACAGGGAGGAAGTGCAGAGCCAGCCCGCCACGGAAGGTTATTTATCTGACCCCAGCAGCCTGGCAAAGGCCTGGCCACGGGGTCGGCCCGTGGAGCGAAGTGGGCGCAGCCACACTGGGAAACGCCAGATGTTGTCTGTTAGAGCCAAGACGCACCCCTCCCCTGCGGCCCCCAGAGGAGTGCGGAGGGAAACCTGCACGTCTGCTCCATGGACAAGGCCCAGAAAGGGAACCACGGGCCTGGGGCACGTCCACGGGCCTGGCCTCTCATGCCCATGTGGCCTTGAGGGCAGAAGGGAGCGCTCCCCGCCCGTCTGCTCAGATGCAACTGCAGACGGTCGCGTCCAGGAGCGGGCAGTTGAGGGCAGAGCCTCGCGTAGCTAAGAGCAGGCCTGCAGGTCTGGGTTGGGGGCGTGCGGTGCGAGCGGCCTCCCCCCTCAGCTGGGACGGCGCGGGGACGGGGACTCGTCCCAGTTCCTGAGACGCCACGTGGGGTTCCCGGCCGCGCTGGTGCCTCGCTTCCCGAATGGGCATAGATACTGCTCCTGGCGGGGCTCCCGCGCTCCCCGCGGGCTCAGTGGGCGGCATCTGGAGCAGGTCCAGCGTGAGGGGGTGAAGCCTCGTCCAGACTTCGTGGGGCCGGGCCCGGCGTGAGCTCCGTCCAGCTCGCGGTCCGCGGGCAGACCTGTGTTTGCGGCGCAAACCCAGCCAGCTTGAACCAGCGGCTTGAACCCAGCCAGCTCCCGGGCCTGTGGACGGGGTGAGAATTGCTGCTCTACGCCACCGAGACCCCGCTGCTGTGTTCCGCAGCAGTGATGCTTGTGTTGTTCATGGTTTATTTGAGAAACTCGTCACCATCTCAAACACATAAAGATAGTCTTTAGTTTCCACATTTTTTAATTCTTAAGAGCTTCAGTTTTCACAGTTAATTTCTGAATCGTCCTCGCATTTGTTTGGTGTATGGTGTGAGGTAGGGATCCAGTCGGACATTTTTTCCTTGGAAACAGCCAGGTGCATCGAGGCGGGTTTGCCGAGAGCCCGTTTCCTCTGCTGTCACAGAAAATGAGACCCTTTCTTCTGCCCCAAGCTGGGTTTCCCGTTTCTGGCTCTTTTCTGTTCAGTGTTTTCTTTTCGCTTCTTGCCTTGTTTTGACTGATTGAATATTTTCCCACCACATTCTTTCCTGTGCTTTGAATTCAAACACACACAGTTTCTACATTGGAAGTAGTGATTCCGTGAACGCTAACGTGCACGTCCGAGTAAAATTTTAGTGGGCGCCTATATTCCGCACAGAGCAGGCTCTCGGAGGGGCCTGATCCCCGGCGCCAGCTTCCCAGCATAATTTTATTTTTGTTTGGTATTTAGGTCTATCTGTGTTTCAAATTCTGTGGATCGGAAGTTATCTTACCGGGCTATGAAGTGAGTGTTCGTGTGCAGTTCACTTTGTTAATGCCGCCTCCACCTAAGGCTTCTCTCCGGCGCCGAGTCTCCCTTCCTGAGTGTTCTTCGAGAAATGCCTTTGGGGAGGGTTTCACTTTACCTGAAGGGTCACATGCCTGTGCTGAAGGGGAAACACCCGCAGGACCTCACGGGGAGGCGGGGGAGGCAGCATGATGGAGACCACGGGACCCGCTCTCCCCAGAGCTCACCACTGCCACAATTTCACAACTCAAAGTAGCATTCCCTTTTCTACACTTGATGTAAACAGAATCACGCAGTATGTAGATAATGTGGCCACATCCCCAAGCCCCAAACTAGCTGAGATTTTAAGATTTGTTATTTACATTTATTTATTACAGATTACATTGGTTTTCACTTTTTAATACTAATTTGTCGTATGAGCTTATAAAAGCCGAGTTACCCACCCTACCACTGATGGACATGGACTGTGCCCTGTTTGCATCCATGACAAATGACGTTGCTGACAGTATTTTTGAACGTGTGTTTGGTGCCTTTCTGTTGGGCACAGGCATGGGCTGGAGCCCTGAGGTCACACCAGGTGTGCCTACACCTGCGTTCCAGATGGCGGGACCTGCCAGCAGCAGTGCGTCCTCGAGGATCCAAACACTCTCTGACATTTCATATCCTCATTTGCTCTAGAATTTTGGCCCTTGTGGGAGACGCCTACGTCCCATGCGATGCTAATTTGCATATCCCCGATGACTTGCGGGACCAAGCACCTTCTCCTACGCGGTTTCCCGTGTCGGACGTGGATTCCAACTTGTCCGAGACGACTCTTCACGCCTCCACATTTGCTTGTTACTAGGGAGATTGGTTTATTCCTTATTAATTTCTGAAAGTTCTTCGAATATTCTCAGAAAACAACCTGCTAGTTCTGCACATTGCACATGTCATCTCCTGCTCTGTGACTCTGTTCGTCACCCTCTCGAAGGTGTCTTCCACTGAACAGAGGTTCCTAACCTTAAAGACCAATGCATCAATCTTTTACTTTACATTGAGAGTTTTTTGTGTTTAAGAAATCTTTGCTTGCCCCAGATTTATGAAGCTATTTTCTCATTTTATACCCTAAAAGCTATATTGATTTACCATTCACAAAAAGATTTCTATACATGCTACAAAGGAGGGTCAAGACACCAATGTTTTCCATTGGGACAAATGTGGATCAGGACAGTCATTTCATCCGGCACCATTGATCCAAAATGCCTGCTTTTTCTCTGACGTTACGTGGTACCCCCCTCTCCTGTTTTCATAAATCACACATCTACACGTTCACCTGGTCCTGGGCAGTTCACGGGGTTCGATACTCTTTATCGCTGTTTTAATAGCGACAGCTTCACAATAAGGGCTGCTATCGCTTAACCTCCGACTTTGGACTTGATGCTCCAAACCCCGTAGTCTTAGCCATTTGCATTTCAAATAATGTTCATAATCAATTTCTAATTTCCACAAAAATACTGTAGTGGAATTGCTTTGAATCTAAGATCACTCTGTCTGCAGATTTACAGATAAACTTCCAGGTGTCGTCCTCTGGCTTCTTGCAATGGTACCCTGTAATTTTTATCATAAAAATCTGGTACGTATTTCCCATTACTCATCGCTATGATCTTGGAGTTTTAGGATACGATTATAAGTAATATCACTTCTAAAATTTCGTTTTCCCATTTTTGTTGCTGATATATAAAAATATAATTAATTTTTCAGTATTGACCTTGTATCTAACAAACTTACTAAATTCCCTTATTTGAGATCATCTTGGATTTTCTATACAGAACCATGCTGTCTGCTAATGACAATGGCTTCGTTTCAGTTTATCCCAGTCACTTTATTCACTCGTTCCTTCGGCCAAACGCTTTTCCAAACTGGCCCCGTCACTTGGCCTCCCCCCGGCAGCGGGTGACATTTCCAACGGCTCCGCAGCCTCACCCAGACTTGACGGTGTCGGTCCTTTTTATTTCAGCCATGCTTACAGCGCGCACCGACAGCGTGCGTTCAGAAATCTGCATTTCCCTAACGCAGCATGTTTTCGGGTTCTCATTCTCCATCATATATCTTCGTGGGGGACGTTTCTTCCTCTAACGCATGATCCGTACACGTGGTGGAGTCTGGGCTCTTCCTTTCCATGTTCCAAGGGCGGCCTTTCAAGACCAGAGGTTCTTAACCTTGATGAAGTTCAGTGCATCATTTTTTTCCTTTTACGGGCCATGCTTTTGGTGTCATATCTAAGAAACATTTGCCCACCCCAGGTCACAGAAATTCTCTTCTCTGTTTCAATCAGTTTTGTAATTCAAGGTTTTACATTCGGGATCTGCACCATTGGGCTCATGTTTGCATACGGCGCAGGACCTGGGTCCCGGCTGACTGTTCTGCTTATGGGCACGCAACAGCACCAGCATCGCTTGCCAGACAATCATCCTTCCCCACTGCGTTGCCACTGTGCCCTCATGAATAATCAATCGGCCTTTTCCGTGTGGGTCTATAAATAGACTCTGTTCAAGTCAGCTGACTGCGTGTCTGTCTTTCACCAATACCACGGTACTGACTGTTGTGGTTTTTAGGCAAATCTTGAACATAAACGACCTAACTCTCCCTACACTATTCTTCTTTTTCAGAATTGATTTGGCTGTTTGGGTTCCCTTGTCTTTCTGTATTCTAGATCGGCTGTGGATGTCTGGGATCAAGGGATTGACGGTGGTCACGCCGAGCACGTAGGTGGGTGTCAGGAGACCGACGCGTCAGCAACCAGGGGTCCCAGCTCTCCCACACATGGTGCCTCTTTGCTTATTGGTGACCTTTCTTTTCTGTTTCATCTGTATCTTGTAGTTTCCATCTTACAGATTCTGCACATGTTCTGTTGGATTTCTCTGGAGCTCTCTCTCTTATGCTGTTGTAAGTAGCAGTGTGTGGTTAAAACTTTTATTTCCAGGGGCGCCTGGGTGGCTCAATGGGTTAAAGCCTCTGCCTTAGGCTCAGGTCATGATCTCAGGGTCCTGGGATCGAGCCCCGCATTGGGGTCTCTGCTCAGTGGGGATCCTGCTTTCCCCTCTCTCTCTGCTTGCCTCTCTGCCTACTTGTGATCTCTCTCTGTCAAATAAATAAATAAAATATTTGAAAAAAAAACTTTTATTTCCAGGTATGTATTGCTAATATATATAAATACATGTGAGGTTTTTTGTAAACTGGCTTTTTATTCTGCCACCGGGCTTAATTCACACATCTGTCTAGGGCCGCTCCTGTCTGAGAATGAGTTCGAGCGGTAAGAGGACACGATGCTGTGTCCCGTCGTCAGAAGCAGCGCTGAGTGAGCCCTGAAATGTTCTCACCGCAACGGTGGAGGTGAGAGCCGTGCCTGCGGGGACCGTCGCTGCACAACAGTTATTGGATCAAATGACCCCGTCGTGCATCTTGAATCCGTGCAACGTTGCCCATCAGTCGGACCCCGACAGAGCTGGGGACACGACCCTCCTAAACCCACCCCAGCTCGTGTGGACCGAAGACTCCTCCACGGCTTCCTTGTTGCCGGCAAATAAGATTTAAATCCCCCAGCTCGGCCCCCAGGACGTCCTTCGCTTGATGCTAAGCCCGCCGTCCCCATGCTCCTTCCTCCTCACCCTGGGGTGGACCCACGAGCACGACCGTGCTGCCGTCTCAGAACTGGGGCCTCTTGTCCACGTGCGCCCCCACCACACCCATCTCCTCTCGGAGTCTCAGCACGTGGCCACCTTCTTTGTAAAATTATCCCAGGTCTAATATATATATCTCCATATTTGTGTTCTCCTTTCTCACGTGCCGGAGTCGGGGTGGCAGGTGCGGCCTGCGTGCAGCTGGGCGAGCCTGTCCTCCTGCTGCTCCCCCCCTCCGACCTCCCGGCGGGTGGCCTGGGCTGCTTTCGGTGGGTCCCCCGAGGCGATCTGTCCTGCTGCCCCAGGCATGCGGCCCGGGGAAACAAGCGCCCCGACGAGGAGCAGATCTCGCCTTTGTCCAGGCTCCTCGCAAGGCGGCTTCCCTTCCTCCGGGCTCTGGTTTGGGCCCCTCATGCCTGCAGGGCGCCCGCTCTGCCGGAAACGCTAGCCCGCCCTCTGTGGCTTCCCCAGGGGCCCGGCCGCACCCTGGCACGGCTGAGTGCCCGCAGCAGCCTCGGCTCCCGGAGCGCGCGTCACAGCACCTTCCTGGACACAAGCAGGTCTTTCACTGGAGGACACGCACAGAAGAACGTCCGAGCCACTTCAAAGCTGCAAATAACACAGGAAAGCAAGCGGCTCTGGAGGACGGTGGCGACGGCGCGGACGAGCCGGGAGGAGCCAGCAGAGCGTGAGGGGAGACGATAAAACCCAGCATTTCTCTTGTCCAAATGGAGCTGAAAGTGGGAAACACTCCCATTTAGAGAGGAAAAGGAACAGACCGAGTGAGACGGACAATGGGACCTGAACCGGCGTCGTGCGGGAGGCCACACAGGGCCATTCTCTGTCCCTCGGCCTCAGTTTCCACGCACGAGGACCAGAAATCATAGTCACGCATTCTGAATGTGGCGACGAAAACCTTATAGGGGTGCGTGGGGGGGGTGGTGCTCAGACGGTGAAGCCGCTGCCTTCGGCTCAGGTCATGATCTGGGGGTCCTGGGATCGAGCCCCGCATCCAGCTCCCTGCTCAGTGGGGAGCCTGCGTCCCCCTCTCTCTCTGACACTCCCCCTGCTTGTGCTGTCACTCGCTCTCTCTGTGACAAATAAGCAAAATCTTGAAAAGAAATTTTTTTAATAGTAACAAGTTTCTAGAACAGCCCAGCTTGTGGAGGGCATGCTGGCCCCGAGTGTGAGGGAAGCCGCTGGGCTGCGGCAGGCAGAGGCTTGTTAGAGCGGCACCGTGGGCCTTAGAGGTGCCACGACCTGGGGCCACAGCAGGAGGCGGGAGGAGGACACCGCGACCTCGCAGGGGCAGCCGAGTGCTGCGTTGGATAAAATGCACAGGACCCCTCGTGGGAAGAGAAGCTCCTTGAACGGGACCCAAAGACACAGCGGCCCCACAGTCTGTGCGCCGGAGCCGCGCGGGGAACCCACAGAACAGCGTGTGGGGCGGGGGAGTCCCGGCGCGCCGGAGAGCAGACCGGTCCCGCCCGGCCCGAGGAGCATGGAGGAGCCGGGGACGGTCACAGCGGACGAACACAGGACTCTCGGGAAGGTCGCACCGAGGGCCCAAGTCGGCCGCCGACCTCGGATCTCCCCGGACGTTCACGAGTGCCTGCATCCCCGGAACGAGGGCGGCATGAAGACCCCCGAAAGTGGGACGCCGCCGGCGGCTTTCTCGGGGCACAATGGAGAGACGAGAACTAAAGTTCGCAGGTGCGTCTCCCCAAAGACCTCACGTGTAAGGAAGCCAGCCGAGTGCTTCCCAGAGCGGTTCCCGGAGCACCTCCCATCCCGTGAGACGGCAGACGGACAGACGGCTTAGCAGGTGTGTGCTCCGGGGAGCAGACCCTAGTTCAAGCCCCAGCGACGACCTTCACTGTCTGGGGGACCAGCGAGCAAGTGTCTCATCGGACACCAGGACAACAGCGGCGCTGGCCCAAGGATGGGGCAAAGCTGATGAGCTTGTGCCGCCCCCACTGCCCGGCCCCGTCCCCACCGCCCGGCCCCGCACCCGCTCTCCAGTGCTGCTGGATGCCAGGACTGTCCGTGAGCAGGAGTCACGGGGTGGGGAGGGCGTCACGGTCCAATGTGTGCAGCCACAGCCGTGGAGTCTCCGCTTACCACAAAGCCAGGACTTGGGCCCGTCCAGGCCCCGGTGGCAGGAGCGGCTCCAGCCCAGCAGTTCCCGGTCACTCGGCATCACCCCTTCCTGGAGGGAGTGGGAAGCAGCCCAGGATGGGCCGCGTGGATGTGCCCTGTGCTCCGTTATTCCAAGGCACTGATTGAGCACCTGCTGTGTGCAGGCCCTAGTGATGGAAGAGTCCAGCTGGGGCAGCAGAAGGGCATGAGGTCAGGGGTCCGGCCTGCACCCTCAGAAACACCAGCTAAACGGAGCCCCTCACTTGTCCCCATGGCAGGAAGGAATCTGTCAGAGAAGGAAAAGCCTTCTGGGGACCCAGGGCCTCTGTCCACCTGTGTGTCCAGCGAACGACCACAGCCCTGCTGTTCCTGGACGGCCTGCAGGAGGGGAGGGCTGGCCCCCCGCGCCCAGTATGCCCCGGGAGACAGGGGGAGATGCTGGGGCACAGGAAGGCCCCCGACTGCCCAGCCTGGGACAAAGGTCGTGGAGGAGCCCGTGTTTGCGCCCAAACCTGGGGTGATGAGCAGAGCACAGAGGCCCCCAAGAAGGAGGGGGACAGTGTCCGTGGCAGGTGGAAGAGTTGGGAACAGACGAAACGGACCCCAGCACCAGGGGTAGAAGGGGTGCACAGGGCCCGGTTGGGAGGACGCGGAGACCCTCCACACAGTGACAGCCTCGCCCAGCACCGCTGGGGCTGCCGGCCTCCCGGGGCCCTCGCCAACCCTAAGCCAGCCCCATACCCACCCCTGCATCCGTTTTTTGGGTGCTGGCAGCCGGGGAACCAGGTTGTGATGTCCTCCTCAGAGGAGGCTGGAGGGCGTCCTGAGACCCCGCATGGCTGGGTGAAAGCCCGTCGCTGCCACAGGGCTGTCCCACCACCAGCGCCGCCGGCCTCCAGCCCCAGCCTGACCGGAGAGAGGACGTGAAATGCCCAGGGGCGGGGGCAGGGGCAGGGGCTCTCCCGCACCGACTTCCCGGGAGCTGTCCTAGCAAAACAGTGTCCAACAGAAGAGTGAGAACCACCAGTCATTCTAAGAATAATTGATCGAATGCCAAATGTAAGCGCTGCGAGTTTCGAATAAATGTAGAGACACAGTTACGAGAGCAAAATATTATCATTTGCCCAACATAATTATTTTCTTGGAAACAGCCCATGATTAATAAGACATATTATAAATACGCGTTTGTGCACCAAATCTCACCTCTCCAGCCTAATTAACATGCTAGGGGATTGCCCTTTTGGTGCATAAAGACATTTAAAATATATATTTCATGGAATCCGAGTTATTTGTCATAAACTCCAAGAGGAAAAAATAAAATATGAAGAATGCTATAGTCATTTAAATACTTTATGACACCACTGTATTCACATAAATTAGTTCCCCGGGTTCTGGAGACCCATGAGGGAGCAGGACTCCCCGGGGAGGGACAGGATGTCGCCCGCAGACCCCGGTGCCTGCTGCCTTCTCCCCGCACAGTCTCGGGACACAGACGGTGGCCGTATACGCAGGTGCCCGGGTCCCCTTGCGTCCGACCGAGCGGGCGGCCCGGACCTGACCACACAGCCCTTCCCTGGTGCGGGACTGAGGTGGAGGCCGCGGGCATCCCGCGTCCACAGAGAGCGAGGGGCCAGAGAGCGGCGCCCCGCGGACACGTCCCTCGTGCCGGTGAACCAGGGAGTGAGGCTGGCGTTGAAAGTTGTGAAAACGGGGATTGGGGAACACATCTCGGGTTTGAGGATTGAACTGCGGTTTAAGTGACTGTTCAGATGTCAGTGACATCCTACATTCCTACGCTGTGTTCGTTTCGGGCCACAGTGTCAGGATCCGGTATTTGTCTACACGCGGGACGACCGCCTTCTTGCGACGGCCGCTCGCAAGATCCACCGTCGGCGGCTCGGGGACGCGCCACGGAGCGTGCGGCGCGGGCGCGTGTGGGCCGACGGTGGCCCCAGATGCTCGGCCGCCGACAGCCGCCCCTGCTCCGGCCCCCCGCCCCACCCCTCCCCTCTGGGGACCCCCGTCTGTTCTCTGCAGCCGAGAGCCGGGCTTTGGGGTTTGTTTTCAGATGCCACACGGAAGGGAGATGGCGCGGTGTCGGTCTTTCTCTGTCTGAATCACTCTGCTCAGCATCGGGGCCCCACGTGCTTCCGCGGGGCAGCTGGTGGCAGGTCCCCCCCCTTCCGCAGGGCTGAGCCGGAGTCCGCGGTGCGAGGGGGCCGCGTCCTCTCTACCCACTCCTCTGCCCGCGGACATCGGGCTCTTTGCGTCCTTGGCTGCGGTGGGCAGGGCTGCGGGTAGATCTTCCCCCGAGAGACTTGACACCGGTAGTGAGATTGCTCGATCGCTCTGTGCTTCTATCTCGCGGGACCCCATCCTGTCTCCCGGGGGGGACCCCATCCTGTCTCCCGGGGAGGGACCCCATCCTGTCTCCCAGGGGGGGACCCCATCCTGTCTCCCGGGGGGGGGGACCCATCCTGTCTCCCAGGGGGGCGGCACCGGCGTGACTCCCACCAGCGCAGGAGGCTTCCCCTTTCTCCGCGTCCGCGCTGACCCCGGTTGTCTCCTGACCTGTGGACTGTAGCCATTCTGACCAGGTGACAGAGTATCTCTGTGGGTTTGATGTGCTTCCCTGGCGCCGAGAGACGTTGGGCTTCTCTCCACGGGTCTGTGGCCATCCCCATGTCCTCCCCGGGGACACGCTTTCTGCCCATTTTGAAACCGGGTTGTTTTCTCATTGGCTTACAAGTTGTATGTGTTCTTTATATATGTGGGGTATTAGTCCCTTACCAGACACTATTTTCTCCCATTCCATACGCTGTCTTTTCATTTTGTCAATGATGTCCTCTGCCGCTCGCAGGATTTTAGTTTGATTTATTCCCACTTGCTCATGCTTGCTTTTGTTGCCTTTGGAGAAAACGGCTGCGTAATTGTCCTGGGGAAGGAGTTTCACCTCTTTGTGTCTGAGCGGGGGCTCCCTCTGCGAGAATGAAGTGCGGCCCCATGGGGAACCGTGGTGAGCCCAGCCCTGAGCTCCTAGAAAACCCCACAGCGTCCCCCAGCTGGCCACTGTCCCTCGCCTGGGATGGCTGTGGGCCTTGCTGTGAGAAGTGAGAGAGGCCCCAGAGCAGCCAAGGCACGGGCTCTTTCCCCTAAGCAGACACCCAGGAAGAACAAGGTCCAGCTGGCCTTTCTGTCTTGGTGCTTTCATTAGGATATGAGTTCCAGGGCTGCTGCAGCCACATCGAGACCATGAGGGGAGCGGGCCTGCAGCAGAGGCGGGAGACATGGGGACAAACGCCTTTAGGGCCCTGGTGGTGCCCTGGTGGTGCCCTGGAGCAGCCCTAATGGCAGGCTCTGCTCCACAAGACGGGACATTCGTACATCTGAGCCGGCGGACGGGTTTCCGCCACTTGCTGACACGAGGCAGCCCCACGGATGGCTCTCTGTCCCTCGCGGAGCCGAGGCCGGGCCTGGGGAAAGTCGGTGCCAAGGAGAGCTTTGCTGAGCGAGATCAAGGTGTCAGCAGGGCTCCCCCTGCCGCGCGGACGCTCCTCCCCCCAGACCCTCCCCCTGCCGTGCGGACGCTCCTCCCCCCAGACCCTCGGCCGGCCTGTCCCGTCCCGGGTGTCCATGTGTCGTCCTCCTCTTCTCACCAGGGCACCCGTCATGCTGGGCCAGGGCCCCCCAGTGACCCCATTTTGCTTTCACCCCTTTGGTAACGGCCCAGTCTCCAGATACAGTCACACTCTGGGGGTCCTAGAGTTTGAGTCTCCAACATGTGGGTTTGGGGACACGGTTCAGCGCCTAACGGAGCTGATGGGTTAAGACAGCACCACGTGGGTGTCGGGAACACCCTGGGGGCTCCAGGTCGTCTGGGCATCTCCAGGCTGGAGGAGGCGGCCCAGGCCCCAGGCAGGGCCACAGGGAGCCCTGGAGCCCAGCAGCTGGAGGAGCCCGTCCAGACAAGGCTGTGGCTGGTGGGGGCTCCGCAGACCGTCCTGCTCACTGCGCTTCTGACAAAGTCTCCTGTGACGTGACCCAGCCTGGCAGCAACCCCCAGCCCAGATCCCTGGGTCTACAGAATGGCTACAGCAGCCTCCCCACCTGCCAGGGACCCTGGTCCCCCCAGACCCGCTGCTCTGACCCCCAGCTGCCATGGGGGCCGCATCCCTCCAGGCCCGGCTCCCTCTACCCCCTTCCACGTCTGGAGGCATCACCCGAGGCTGGAGATGGAGGCTGCCCCGGAGGGTGACAGCGGTCACAGTCATCCTGCGGCTGTTGGGACAGGGGGACCAGGAACCCCACGCTGACCTCTGGGGGGCGTCCCCTGGGAGGCACTCCCACCTCTCACCAGAGACGCAGGGGGTCCTCCCTCCACCAAAACGGGTGCCCAGAGGGGTCCAGGCCAGATCGCAACAGGTGTTGCTCAGACAACCCCTCCCCAGAGACCCCGCTCTGACGGCAGCAGGCCCATCGCGCAGACATGCAGGCGGCGGGAGTGACCTGGGGCTCCCGGAAGTTTCCCGACAGGGGTCATGGGCGGGACCCCGAGAAAGATGACATACTCCCTCCCTTTAAACCTTCATGCGACCCAGGCCGTCCGGGAGCTTCAGAGAAGAACCCCGGCATCTGGGCCGGGACCTTCAGAGCCGGCTTCACCCGGCTCGGCCTCATTCAGTGCCGAGCCAGCCACGAAACCGACTCGCAGTGTCTTTTTGAAAACAGAGAATCTATGCGTGTTTTTCTGAAGTTAACTCTTCCCGGCAGCCTGCAGAGAGCGGGAACTGCCGGAGAAGTGGCGTGTTGCCCTTGTGAGGGCGAACCATCCATTCGGGCAGGCTCGTTCCCGCATCTCCAGGCCACGGATGCACAGCAGGGGCGGGGCGGGCGAGAGCACTGGCCTCGGGTTAACAGGGCTGCCCGGCCAGCTCTGCATCGCCCAGACTCGCCTGGCCCTCGTCCCAGGCGCCGGTGACATGGAGGAAATCTCGACTTCGCAGCAGACATGCGGCCACGTGCAGGCGGGGTCTGGACCCCGGGCACTCCCCAGCCACGGCGCCCTGGGACCCGTGAGCGTCCTCTTGGGGGGAGTATGTGAGGGAACCGGGGGTGCTCAGCGCAGGGCAGCGTCTGATGCACGTGCGTGTCCTGCCAGGTTCCACCACGGAGACCTCTTCCGCCACGGTGGGGACGGTCCACGGTGGAGAGGACCCGTGGTGCAGATGGCCGGCGGTGGAGATGACATTTCCCGGGGCAACAGCCGGTGCGCCGTGTGTGAGACACAGGGAGGGGACAGGAGGGCTCCTGCCCAGCCCCCCGAGGCACGTCCTCCTGCCCCGCCTCCAGGAAGGACTACTTCTCCAGCCACCGACTCAGGAACAGGCTTCTCCCTGCCCAGCGGAGGGAGGACCTCTTTCCCGCAGCGGGAGGACCCTTAGGGC
Organism: Mustela nigripes; assembly: GCF_022355385.1. Lineage (NCBI taxonomy): Eukaryota > Metazoa > Chordata > Mammalia > Carnivora > Mustelidae > Mustela > Mustela nigripes. Next base: position 965,409 of record NC_081562.1, on the reverse strand, counting down.
ACTGAAGAGAAAACAATTTGTGTGGGAGACAGGCCTGCTGGGGTAAGTGGCTTCGAGTTAGAGCCGCGTTTGTCACAGGAGAGACCCACAGCGTTGCCTGGGCCCCTTTCCGGACCAGATCTCCCCACAGACGCTCTCAGAGAGAGGGCCAGACCTCAGAGGACAACGGGGCGCTCCGTGCTGGAGGGAGAGGCCACTGCCCACCAGCCCTGCATCCCCTGTTCCCTCACAGTTCGTGGGAGCTGTGGAACCGTCGGAGAGTCTGCGCGCAAGGACGAGACGTAACAACCAGCGCAACAGCCTCTGACCCGAAACACATGCTGAACAGGAGGCAGAGGGTGACAAGTAACGTCCCGTCATCTTTGGGGCTGAGTTTAGTTGGGGGATGGGCAGAAAACTGCTGGGTTGCTTTTCATTTCAAAATGCAATAAACCAATTGAAATGAAATAACCAACGGCAAGTTGAGAGCCTGGAAGTGGTTGTAGCTTCCGGGTACAGCACGTGCTATCCAGACTGCGTGCACAGATCTCGGTCCCGGGGGAGCTGCGCTCAGCACCAGGGACATGCTGACGGTGCGTCAGGGGCAGTGGGCCCCGGAGCCGCCGCTGAGGGAAGAGCAGACCTGAGCAGATCCTAAACACCACGATTCGGGACAAAGATTGAAACCAGTCACAGCTGAAGAGCAGGCGCCTGTCTGGAAGCCTGTCCATCCGTCCGTCCACTTGTCCATCCCTCTGGCTCTTACCTGTCTGGCTGGCTATCGCGCATCTACCACTTTCCCACCATCTATGCCTCCTGAAGGGTTGCAGGGAGGGATGAACACAGAGCAGAGGACGGTGGATGCTTCTGGAAGGAGAGGCCTGGCTGGGGTGTCAGAAGTGATAGCGGAGTTCAGCGGCCCCGAGCAGGGGTCACCCTTCGATTCCTACCCACATCTGAGAGACCCTCTTGATTCATGACTTGTTTCACGATTCTTGAGAATTAGGGATCTTTCCGCATTTCTTTAAGGTTTCTGAGTTCGTTCTATCATGCGGCTTCCCGTCTCGTTATTACGAGAAAACTGCGGTGTAACATCAGAGTAGGACTTAGCCTTAAGAAGTGGAGCGTGAACGTGATCCACACCCTCTTCTTTCCGGAACAGACTGAACCCGGAATTCTCTTCAGGAGTGCAAATGGCAGCACGACAGAAGACACACGTCCCCGCCCTTCTGACAGGGACACGTGGACCAGAGACAATTCTGCGGGGCGGCCACCGTCTGGCCGGAAGGACGCCGCAGTGCACCACCCCGAGCTGGCCACAGTGGCCACCCGGGACCAGCTGCTGGAGCGAGTCCAGCACAGAGGACACATGCCCTTCGGGATCATCATGGCCGGAGCACTGACTCCCACCAGCGCCCAAGCCCCTCCCGTGGGCGCAGTCACGGGGCCCTGATGGGCCTTGAACAGGTTGTCCTCCTGTGTCCACACCCGTCTGACATCGGGGCGCTTCTGCCCAAGCCCTGGGAGTGTCCCTGCCAGCCCCACGCTTGTCACCGGCGCAGAGAACAGGGTCCTCGCTGGAGCCATGGGGCCACAGAGGCGGGGAGACACGGAGCGTTGTGCGGGTGCCCCGAGGACTCAGCGGAAAAGAACAAAACCGAAGGAAATGAATGCTCGTGGTGACCGTGAGGCAGTGCAGCGCGAAGCGGCGGGTGCAGCCTCGAGCTGGGGAGCGGCCTCGTGGCCATGCCCATGGACACACAACCCGGGGCGCGCGACGGGACAAGCAGGTCTGTTCCATCGCAGGGACGAACACGGCACGTGAGCTCCTTGGGTACCTCCAGGCTGCTCGAAGGCCACTTCGTGACTTGCGGGTTCATTCCTAGAGTTGTTTTGTCGTCAGAGGGCCTGGCCGCGTGGCCTTTCCTCTCCCCGTGCGGTCGGCAAGTACGGCCGCGGGCTCGAGCGGAGAGCTCGCTCCTTCCACCTGAAGGCCCAGCGAACGGCGGTGAAGGCTTCAAACCCTGCCAGACGTGACACGGGCGTAACAATTCCACCTTGACCCGAGATGCGGTGGCGAGCCCGTGCGGGCATCCGACGTTCCTGTGGAGTCCGGGGCCGCCCATGGGCCTGGCTGGGTCGGAGCTCCCAGGCTCACGTAGTCGGCACCTGCGAAATGGCCATTCACCGTGCCCGGGGCGAGCCTATGCACAGGGCAGCCCGTCGGCCGCGGCAGGAAGGGCGCGGGATCCGCTGCAGGAGTGCCCCCCCGGGAGTCCCAGCTGCTGGTGAGGTCTGGTTTGCAGGCGTGTGTGTCTTGGTCTCGTGCGCAGTGAGTGACTGGCCTGCAGACCATATCCCGAGTGGCCACGGGATGCCCCATGGCGCTGCCACATCTCCAGTGAATAGCAGGGCTTAACGGGCGGGTGGAGAAAGAAGCCCAAGCTGCACCGGAAAAACCGGAGAGCCCCTGTGGGGCCCCTGCCGTCCTGGACGGAGGGTCCGAGGGCCCAACAGGCTTTGAGCAACATGGCATCGGTTCAGCTCTGGGTGAGACCCGCTTCCTCGGGAAGGAAGGTCGGCACGTCCATCCTGCCCCGTGAGCGGCGTGGCGGCCCCACTCTGAGTGAACACTGGACACACGTGCCGGGCAGTGGTGGCATCCGTCAGGCAGACCTTGTCCACGGCACGTCCTCTGCCAACCGCCTGCTTCAATACAGGAGCTCGTGTGCTGTAACAAACACAGGGGAGAAGGAGTCTCTGGGCTTCGAGTCTGCTTCCTTCGTTGACGGGAAGTAATGCCCGTGGAACCCGTGACTCTGACCAGACAGCAGCGCCTCACCAACCCCTTTCTGGGTTTGCTAAGAAGCATGTGCAGAAGGGAACATGGCCCGGGGCTGGGTCCTGGGCGCACGCCTCTTGGGTCCTACACCTTCCCCGTAGATCCACGCTGGTCGGAAGCCTCAGCGCTCGGGGCTGAGTCCCTGGGACTGTCGGGATCACAGTCCGAGCCCCGTGTGTGTGCAGACCCCAGGAGGCAGTGTGCAACACGCCGGTCCGCATGCGGTGACCGTCCAGGCAGGGAAGGGAGAGGGGAGCCATGTGGTCATCTGCATGGGGCCCAGGGCACCGGACACGCAGCTGAGCATTACTCTGGGTGTGTCTGTGGCTCTGGTGTGACTGGTGCACTGAGTCAGGGAACACCCTCCCCAGGGTGGGGGACCATCCAGTCCCCAGAGGCCTGAACAGAGCACAGAGCAGAAGTCAGGGGTCCGCTCTCACAGCCTGACTGCCTCCGGCGGGGACATCCCTCTCCTCCTGCCTTGACCCTCAGGCTGGAACCCGCACCGCCGGCCTCCTGGGTGCCCTGTGGGCAGACGGCGGATCCTGGGGCTTCTCGGCCTCCGTAATCACAGAGCCAAGTCCTTATCACAAACCCACTGGTTCTCTTCTCCAGGGAACCTGATGGATACAAGGACCTTACAGCTGAGCGTCTCCATGAAAACAGAAAACATCTGTTTCAGCAAATGTGAGTCCCGTGAGCTAACGTGTTTGATACCTGATGACCGGCCGGTGGTGCCCGGCTCAGCGGAGGGGCGTCTGTGGTCAGACACGCAGCGGGCGCTTGTGGGACCGAACACCCCCCGTTCCAGGAAATGTTCCTGCCGGATGTGCTAAGTGAGTCGGGCTCCGGTGGCTCCAAGGCCGTCCAGCTGGAACTCATGAAACGCGGCACTTTAATTTCTCCAAGGACCGTCGAGGCCGGGTCTCCAGACAGTGGTGAGTCCCGAGCGTTTGTCCGGGGGTCGGGCATTCTGCCCAACTCCAGCGGGCGTGGCAGCGGGCACTGGAGAGAAGCCCTGAGGCCGTGCGGACACTGGGGGGAGCAGCAGGACGGGGTGACAGACCGCGTGGCCCTGAGGCGTGCGGGGACCCACGTCCACAGTGCGTGCGGCCAGCGGGGCTGCAGGGCCGCTCCCCGGCCCGAGAGCGCGGGCAGCAAGGCTCTCCCTCCCGTGAAACAAGCCATGGGTGGACGAAGGTCTGAGAACAAACAAACCAATCGCGTGACCCCAAAGCGCAGGAGAAGATCTACACGTGCTTCCTGAGCGAGAGGACAAGATGCCGTGAAGGAAACAGACGGGTGTAAAATGTCATCGGTGACCGGGGAAGGGCAGCACGATACCGGAAGCCGCACAGGAGCCTGGAGGAAACGTGTGACGTCAGGACAGAGCAGGCCCGCTGTCCCCAGCAGGAGCACTGAGGGGAAGGGAAGAGTCGTGCAGCTTTTCGAGTGACAGTGAGACAGAAAAGCCCATCCAAACAGCCCACGGCATGGAAGGACTCACTAGTGGCCAAACCAAGGGTGCTGAGCACGCCTTTCCCACCACCGCGCGGTCGCCGCACAGTCGCCACTGCGAGAGCGGCTGCGTGTGGTGCACAGGTGCGGCCGGTGCGTGTGGCGGTCAGAGCAGCAGGTGTGGCAGGACAGAGACGCAAGCTCCTTCACGGCAGAGGCGGGAGCAGAAACACGCCAAGTGGCCCTTGTGGTCACGGTGCCCTGTTTTGAATTCCTCCGATTTCAACCCAAAACCTCGTTGCAGAAGAGACCACCCTGCGCCTGCAGAGCCCAAGGCTGTGAGCTGGGCCCTGCTCTGCCCGAAGCTGAACATCAGGCCGGACCCAAGATGCAGAGACTGACGGTTAAAGCGTCTTCAAGACGGAGTCTTGCATGTCTGCCCTGTCCTGTGCCCCTGGGCCTCTGGGCAGACGAGCAGACAAGTGGACACGACAGACGAGCAGTGACGGGGAGGAAGGGCAAGCTGTGGTCTGGGCTCTTCCACCCCCCAGACCGGAGCCGCTTTGCCAAGTGCGTCCATGTCGGCGCAGACGGTCGACCTGCAGGCGCGCGCTTCACGCTTGTGTCGCCCGTGGGACGCCGAGGGACACAGCCGCAAACACACGGGGACTCATCCGGGCTATCAGGGTGGCCCTGCGCCCCCCAGCAGACCAGGGGCAGACCTGCTGCTCACGTGCCCTCCACATCCCCATGGCGCTGGGGAGGAGGACCCAGGCTGGGAGCACCCCCCCCCCGCCCCGGGCAGCCTCCATGCCTCTCGCCTTGGGAAGAGCCCGCCGGCTGGAGGGCAGTGTCCCAGCTGGACCCGAAGTCACAGGCGCAGGAGAGAGGAGCCGGGTCTGGACTGGAAGCCAGAAAGCACACAACCCGGCACCTTGCGCACGACCTCCTCCCCCACACCTCACGCGGGTGGGGTACAAGGCTGCCGGACTGCTGACCTCCCGGGCGCTGGGCAGGCAGGGGTGGGGTGGCCTGTGTGCAGCTCGAGCTGCACCCCCTGCCGACACCCTGGAAGTGTGTGAGCACACAGTGTCCACGTGCCCCGTCCCCAAATCCAGTTGTCTGCGCAAGCGGTCACACGGTCACACGGTCCTCCCGCGGGGCCGGAGTCAGAAACTAATCGCGACCCTGTGTCCACACCCGCAGCAGTAGCCGGTCCTGCGGAGACGATTCTGAAAGAAGAGCCTGCTCAGCAGGCAGCCGAGCGCGGGGAGCCCCGTCCTCCTCCTGCCGCTGGGGAGGGTCACCCCGTCCCCGTGAGCCGCCGAGCCCCCAGGAGACCCGACCCCAGCCTCAGCCTCCCAGAAGGCGCCCCAGCCAGACCGCCCCAGCCAGACCTCCCCGAGCCGTGTCCCGCCCCCGCCCGGCCACTCCTGGCACCGTTTTGTTGACGGCGCGGTAACAACCGAGGCTGACAGCAGACGCCGTCCCCCCGCGTCTCCAGGTTCCTGGGGGACAGATTCATAATGATCTTCATAGGTACGATAACAAGATGCAACTAATTACATCACACGGTGTCTACAGGCGAGAACCATTCTCGGCGTCATTAAATGCATATTTTATAAACATGCTGGGGAAACCGAGCACGTCCTCAAGATGTGACGGGGACACAAACACAGGCTTTCGCTGTCAGCAAGTTCCGAGGGCGCGTCAGGGCCCGTCTGCCCCTCGGAGCTGGACCACGGGCTCCATAAGCGCCTACGGGCGGGAAGTGGTGTCCCCTCCTGCTGGGGTCACATTCCCTTGCCAAGGGGGTTCCCCAAGGTGCGCACGTGCTGGAGGGGGCTTGTCCTGCAGCCTGTCCCCTCCCGGGGGCTGGGCCAGGCCAGCTGCACCCCGTCTGGGCACGCCACGGCAGACACGCGCACAGTAGGTCTCCACAGATGCACACGGGTTGAACTGAACGGAACGGAGAGAAGGAATGGCCCCGTCGCTTCTGGTTTGCTGGTAGGAGACTCCCAGGGAGGCGTTGCTCTCTCCCCGGCACACCCCGTGTCACTGTCGCCACACTGTGGGCTCCCGTGGGGACGTCACCCTGCCCCCTCCTGCTGTCTTCCTGTGCTCGTGGGGGCGTGTGCCCCGTCCCAGAGCCCGTTGCCGTGAATGGGCTCCGCCCAGAGACACGAGCAGAAGAGACATGCGTCCCTCGGCCGGGGCTGGAAACACTGACATGAGACTCTGCCCTCCTGTGTGTTGGCCGCGGGCACGGACCAAAGTTCCCCCGCCGGAGTCTCACCAGGGCTGTGTCAGGATAGGGACTGCCGGCCACCCCGTCCAGTCGGGCCCGCCCAGGTGTGTGCAGCTCGACTAACAGCTGGGTCCCGGGGGGCTCGCTGGCCAGGTCTCCCAAAGACGGCTCCGCACCAGCTCGTTCCTGCTCAGAGGACCGGCCGGGGGATGAGGGGGGCTACACCCGCCCCGTTCCCATTCGCTCACACTCTGCCTACAGGGCTACGAGGGCAGAGAACCGCCCTGCAGACCCTGCTGCTGAGAAGCCCACCGCGCCTGCCCTCCTGTTCCACGAAGGCGAGGCGTCCCGGGTTCCCGTGCGTTCCGCCTCTGCTCCTCGCTGGGGAAGTAAGGGCTCCAGGACTTACTGGGCACGAGGTGCCCCAGGAGCTCATTCTCACCCCAGCAGCCCCCAGTGTCCACTCTGAGGGGGACAAGCAATCACCAGGACCACGCAGCCAGCAGGGGACCTGCCCTGCCCTGGCCCTTCTTGGCAGGGCTGTCACTCCGCGTCCGTTCCACCCGTGTCACCTCCGTGGGCAGAGCCACTGTGAGGGGGGGGGGCTCCGTACTCCCCCCACCTCAGCCAGAGCTCACGGCATCTTCGAGTCCTGCCTGGGGCCGTACCTGCCACTGGACACGTGTGCCCCATGGGGTCACTTTTTGGGGACTCAAGACCCCAGGTGGGAGAGTATTTGCCCAAATGCCTCCCACCCTCGGTCTGACCGCTCACTGTCCTGCGGGCAGCTGGCTTCCTGGAGGCCCTGGCTGGGCAGCGGGCTCTCCCTGGGGCAAGGGGGTCCGCACCTGCCGCTCCACAACTTGCTTTTTGCGATTATCCTTTTGTTCTTTTCAAAGCGCACAAACCTGAAAGCGTGGTGACGCTGCTGCGAGGCGCAGTCCCGGGGACCGAGGCCCCTCCCTCCCCTGTTGCCTGGGCAGCGTGGGCCTGCTCCGTGCACAGGCCGCGAAGACACCTCGGGAGGCCTGGGCTCTGTGGGTCTCAGGGGAGCGTGGAGACCCCAGCCTCAAGCCCAGGACGGAGGCGGCAGGGGCAAGACCGCTCACGAGGAACCGGGGAGCCCAGGAGCCCAGGAGCCCCGGCTGGGCCTGGCCCACGGGCCACCTGGGGTCCCTGGAAGGAAGCACAGGGGAGGTGTGGACGTGACCCCGGGGACACGACGGCCATGGGCCAGGCGTGGGACAGATGCGGGAGGGAAGGATGGGCTTTTCCTGCATCCCTGCTAAAGACCACTTACTCAGCAACATCCGCACGGCCCTGGGGACATCCACAGACTCGGGCCAGCCAGGGCCCTGCTGGCTCCTTTGTTACCATGACTGATGCTTCTCGGGATTATGAATTTTGAAACTTTCTGAAACTGACGGCGTTTTCCTGCACGCTCGTTTGCAGAGCCCGGGGCTCCTTTACGGGGCTGCCTACGGGGTCATCTCCAGGTGCATCCGAGACTCTGGGCCCCAGAGTTCCCAACTGAACCTGCCCCATGGGCCCGAGCGCCGTGCTCATCAGCGCCGGCTCCATCTGCTGAGAAGCGCATCCCCGGCGGGGTGCAGCGGCCGACCAAGGGACAGGCTCCCGCCCTGAAGTGCCGCAGTGTCCCCCACAGGCCCCTCAGAGGTCAGGAGGCCTCCCCAGGCCCTGCAGCCCCCCACCTCTGCGCCCTGTCCACACCATCACCCCAGCCTCCTCCTCCTCCCAAACCCTCCCGGCTCTGCACGAAGCCACCTCCAGGGAGCCGTCCCTGACTGCACAGCCTGCCCGCTGCCTGGCTCCAACACTCCTCGTCAACACTCCTGGGACTGTCACATCCCCGATCCATCCCGTAGCTGCTAACGGAACTGCCTGAGGGCTGAGGCTCCTCTGCTGCTGCAGGGTGACCGGACACGGGCCGGGCTCCAGAGAGGCGAGTGGCCCTGGGTACAGCCCGGGCTCCCCGTTGCCCCAAGAAGGGGCCGAGGAAGCCGTTGAGTCCTTGACGCCAGACGGAGCCCGGCTCTCCTGTGGCTTTGTCTGCTGCCCAGGCATGGGGACCTCAGGCCGGCTAACCGTCCCCTGGGTGGTGGCCAGAAAAGTCCTTGAAGGCAGGCTCAGAATTCCCCTCAAAAGAAGCACCTTAAATTAAAGAGACGTGTTCCAGCGGTGATGAAGGGGCCGACAGCCGGCCTGTCCTGGGCCGTCTAGGATCTGAAATGACCAGCAGCAAACAGAAACCCAGGCGGCCGCTGTGGCCCTGTGGGGAGAGTGGGCCCTGCTCGGTGGTGTCCCCGCTGGCTCTCTACACCTGCCCAGCTGGGCACCCCCCTCGGAGGCTCAGGGTGGGGTGGGCAGAGGCATCCAGAGCCCCTGCCCATCTCCCTCGGGGACAGGACACAGAACAAGATATGGGGTCGTGGTCATTCTCCCCCACGCTCGGTTTTTCGTGCTGCCGTGGCTCCTCGTGGCCCGGCTCTGAGCCGCCCAACACACAGCCCTCGCTGGCAATGACCGCAAACGCTCTCGAGAAGCGTCTGTTCCAAAGTTTCGATCTCTCGTGGGACCTGCTGAGCTGTCCCAGTTCCTGCTGCTCTGGACGGAGTCTCCTCGGAGACGAACGCGTCACAAACGCTCGCTGCTACTTCAGGCTGTGCCTTGTGGTGTTAACAGCGGCTTCCAGAGAAGGAACGTTTTTAATTCCAGTAAACTGCAATGTATGGATTTTTTTTCCTTCTTTCCTGGCTTTTTTTTTTTGTCTCTAGGAGAAGTGTCTGCCCACTCCAGGGTCACAGAGACTGTGTCCACATGGTCTCTCCTAGTGATTCCGCCCTGTTCGTCTACGATCCCTTTTCTGCCAACGCTGTCACGTGGCGTGGAGCGTGGTTGGAAGTCGTGGTGTTTCCACGAAGACGCACGTTCCCGGCCTCTCCTCCTGCCCACGTGACGCTCTTGTCCACGGCGCGTTCTGGCAAATCTTGAAACTGGCAAACAGAAATCCTCCAACGTTGTTTTTCATTTCCACAATTGTTGGGCTACTTCAATCGTCCACATCCCTGCGTAAATTCAGAACCAGCCCGCCAGCTCCGAAAGGGGCTCTGGGGCTCGACTGGGGATGACAGGGTCTCTACACGCCCCTGCGGTAAGCCGCGGCCGCTCGTCTTCCGAACCACACACAAGTCTTTCCACCTACCTACTTGGTTTTAAACGTCTCACATCGGGACATTGGAGGAACTTCGTTCCTACGCATTTCTTGCTCCCGATGCTATTATAAGTGGTTTCCTTGTTGTTTGAAATTGTTAACGTGATCTTTTCTGACGTGGCCATCACGCGCTAAAAGACGGAACTGCATCACCAGGGATCCCGTCAAAGTCTCCCCGCGGAAGGGGCAGCAAGCGGGTCCTGGGCCAGAGTAGCGCCGGGCTCGCTCTGTACGCCGGGCCGGGCCCTCTCGTGGCCCAGCCCCTCCACGGAGCTCTGCCCACCGCCAGCTAAGCCCCTCCTCTGCCGACCCTGCCCCCCATCCACCCTGACCCCCAGCCGGCCCCAGGCCCCACGTCCTCCCTCCGCCACGCGGACCACGGCACGCCCGGTCGCTCTGAAGACGTCGCTCACGGCTCAGGTTCTCTCCTCGCCTGGACGAACAGCAGGTGAGCTCGGCCTTCCCTGACCCTGGATCCCTACCTCACTGTGTCCTCTCTTCTGCTGCTCCGCTGGGGACTAAAGCCACACGGGAGGCCTGTTCATCTGCGCCGCACAGCGTCCACGGCGACCCGTGGGAAGGACTGAGGTCACACTGGAGTGTGCCCTATTTGCCGACAACCCGCCACCCGCCTGGCCGCAGGATGCACCCGGAAGGGGCCGTGGAGGCGGCGAATGTCCGGAGGCAAGTGCTTCTCTGCTCAGAGGAGGGGGAGATGGCCGCCCCACGGCCTCCGGAAGGCACCCCCTGGCTGGGCACGCTCTCCCCAAAATGCCGGGCACTCAGGTAAGTCTGGGAGCTGGCAAGTCCCCACGCCCGCAGGCTCCGCGGCCCCATCACAGAGGGACCCGCGAGTGGTCTCAGGCAGGAGGGGTGCCCCGATCAGTAATGAATGTGGCTTTTAGAGGCTTCCCCACACGGCACCCTGGATCCCAACCGGGTCCCTGGACCCCACGGCCAGCCCTCGGGGCCCCTCTGCGAGTCCAGAGCTCGGTCCCCTGCCTCCCGGGGGCTGGTGGTCGTGTCCTCCTGCCAACACACCGCGGCCGGGTGCATCTGTGTTTCGTCTGGATTGAGACTCATTTGTATTTGTGGCGTCAACAATGCGATACGAAAGAACACACAGTCTGCACAGGCAAATCTGACGACAATTTATTACTCACGATAACGAAGAAAAGCTTTTAATTAGGAATCAGCTATTTTAAGGACGGGATAGGCGTGGGACACGACCCCCGTGCTCTCTACATAACAGTCTTCAAACGATGTAACTTTGGTAGCAAATATATCAGGAAAATTAACAGGAGTCGTGTCTGGGCCGCCAGGTTATCGATGATTTATTTTTAATTTTCTTCTTTGTGTCTTTCAGGGTTTTCCAGACCCTCTATAATGAGCTTTTATTTTTTTCTCAGTTTTATAATAAAAGCTTTAAAATCAGAAACGAGTCAAAGTTGAGGTCTCCTCATTAGAAATACCCTGTGCCTCGCTGGGACTGCGACGTCCTCACGAGCCCGTGGCCATGAGGGTCCCAGTGTGGGGTCGTGCGTGCTTCTGCTGCGCTGTGGTGTGTGCAAGGAGAGGCTCCCGTGCCCACCCCCCCGAGAAGACGCTGTTCTGGCCCCTTGGAGGGTGCGAGCCCGACTCAGGTCAAGACCCGCAGCTCCGGGGCAAATGCCGCTGGTGCCTCCAGGACTCGGACGCTGAGCTGGGAAGGGAAGGGAGGAAGGGGGTGTCAGGCAGGGCTGAGGTCCGAGTGCCCGTGGCCCCTCCCCGGCTGCGTATGTGGCAGCACTCCTGCCCGTGGCACAGGTGTCGGAGGCCCTGAGGCAAGCACACCCCTTCTGTAGCGAGAGGACACAGCAAGGGGCAGCTGCTCGCTGGGGAGGGGCCTCCGCAGACCACAGGGCCTTGGCACCGTGAGCTTGGACTTCCAGCCTCCAGAGGGTGAGCATGAGCGCGTCTGTCTGAAGGCCCCGTCCACGGCGTCTCTGCTGCGGAAGTCTTGATGGACGGAGACGGGAGAGAACCAGCCCTTCGGGGGCCTCCACTGCCCACCCTCTGGTCCCAAACGGAACCAGGCTCTCCAGGTGTGTGGGCAGACTGTCTGCAGCCTGCTCACTGCCGGGGACCCCTCTGCACACGGAGCCACACAGCCACCCTCTCACAAGGCTCCATGGCCTCCTCCTGTGGTGACTTCTGCAGGGAAGACACCGGCCTCATCGACATGGGGACACGGCCACTCCAGGCTGCCCACCAAGAAGTCTGCCCAGCACGTCTGTGGGGAACCTGCGGGCCACATGCACCACGGGGCCGTCCAGCGCCCAGATCTGGACAGGGTCAACTGGAGAGGCTGGGACCCTGCTGGCCGGGACTGGAGGTCCCTGTGCAGAAAGAAGCAGGATGAGAATCCCAACACCCGAGCGTCCCGATGTCCCCCACACACCACCCCCACCGTGTCCTCGCCACGAAAGCCCTGACCCCAGGCTCAGGGCCTTCTGAAGAAGACTCCCTGATGAACGGGGGACATGCCCCCCACAGTCAGAGTCTCCAGCTCTTCAAGCAGCTCCCTGACCTCCCCCCCCAGACACAGGCAAGACGTCTTTGCAAAACTCAAGTGGGAAGATGCCTCTGGACAATTCACATCTGCCCACAGACGTGGACCTGCATGGTCTTCGTCCACAGACGTGGACCATGGGGTTTTTGTCCACAGACAAGCACACATATGGTTTTTGCCCACAGACGTGGCCCCACATGGTCTTGGTCTGCAGCTCTGGCAGCCCCTCCCTCTAGGCCCCAGGAGTCGCCAGGCACCGGCCTGGGGCTGGAGCGGCCACACACCGTGTGTCCTAGGGGTCTCCATGCAGATGGGGAGGGGCCCCCTCAGAGAACGCACGGGAACAGAGTGGCACCGCCTCACCCCGCAGCGCAGGCCCCTGCCTGTGGCAGCCGAGGAAGGGGGGTTGGGCCTGCCCACGACACGTGGGAGGCTGAGCTGCAGCCCAGCAGGGTGTCGGAGCGTCCGCTGTGGAGAATGGCAGGTCCTGCAGACCTGGGAAGGAAGGAAGCACCTGGGCCCCAGAAAGTTCCCTGCAGGCCGGGCCGGACCGAGGGCTCTGCCAGACAAGCCCCCGGAAGGTTCTGCCGGGGGCCAGGGGCCGTGTGCTGCCCTAAGGAGCAGAGAAGAAAAGCCTGGAACCCAAGCCCCATGTCTCTGCCTGGTTTCCTGTCCATGATGCCTGGGGTCAGGGGGGTCTTCCCGTAGGACCCACGGCGGGTCTTACCCGGAGGTGGTGGGCTTCCTGCCAGGTCCGGTGGCTGTGACACCCACACCTGGTCCCTCATGGGCTGTGGTAAACACGGGGCTGTCCACGGCCCCCCTCCCAGCCCCATGGTCCCTGACACTCAGCGTCACTCCAGATCACCGTGGTCCTGTCCCGGTGGGGGGGACCTGCTGTTTCCTCAGGGCCCGCAACCATAATGCCCCAAGCAAACCACCCTCCAGAATTTTCCGGGTCTCTGGTGCTAGGAGAATCGGGGTCTGGGAAGCCGATGCAGGTGTCCAGCCTGACAGGCTGCCCTCCATGAAAGGTTCCTCCCATTCCGGATCTTTCTGGATCTTTCTGAGCAGAAGAGGCTGTGCCCAACCTGATCCAGCCCCACGGCCTGGTTTGTTGCTGAGCAGAAGTGACCGCCTCGGCTGACTCTCCTCAAGAGCATCTCTGCTGTTCCCGTTAACTCTGGAGGGGACCCCCTCCCGTTTCAGCGCCTGTTCTTTAAGTAAACGCAGCAGTGAGTCTGTCGAGCTGTTTAAAATGCATTCTGCTTTAAAAGAACACATAATCACAATTAAAAAATCACAGCATTTTTAATATCAACTAATTCTTCCATCCAATTCTTAGAAAAATGAGCTCCCCTGACTTAGTCACGTGCCTCCTCTCGTTTCTTTCATAATAAGCGACCGCGTCTCGGCTCACACGGACAGATGGGGCGACGGACAAACGGGAAGCGCCGCGTCTGGAGAAAACCAGGGGGCGAAAGAGCCATGGACGGCTTCGGGGGTTCTGGGGGGTCTGTCCAGGCTGCTGCACCCACCAGAGCTTCCCACAGGGGCACCGTCCCGTCCCGTGACACACCCACCCAGTGCTAGGCCCGGGCCACAGACACGAGTCCAACGGGAGAAGGAAGGACACTTCTCTGAAGCAGCGGGAGGCACTTGGCTAAGTGGCGGCCGGCGGGGACGCGAGGCGGGGTCGGGCGGCAGAGCCCGGAACAGCGCCGGAGTCGAGGCAGCCTCAGACCCTGCAGGCCAACGCCGGGCCATGGTGCGAGAACAGGGCAGGCACACGTGCGTCTCCTCGGGACCCTCTGGGCCCGTGGCCCCCGCGAAGGGGACTGCCCCACCCCTGGCTCTGTGCCTGCAACACAGACAGGCTCAGAGACGTGGCCTGCCAGGGGGCTCACCACCAGATGACCATGTTCCCGGGTAGCCCCTGGGGACACAGCAGTGACCTCTGTGATAGGAGGGTGGCCACTTCGTGGCCAGAGCTGGTGGCCGGTGCTGTCCAGAGTCGGGCTCCCGACAGCCGATGGGGTCCCAGTCGACCGTCCATGGAGGACAGCGACCATCACGGGCAGAGCAGCGGGAGGTGAGCCCCCTCCAGACCTACAGACACCACGGAGAGGTCCTGATCCTGTGGCCCCAGGCAGGAGGGTGGACGGCCGACAGGGGTGTCGCTCGCCCCTCCCGAAAGAGGAGGCCAAGCGTGAGGCTGGGAGGCCAGGGAGCCTGCCCAGGAGTGACCGGCCGTGGCAGGGTCCGCGGCTGGGTCCATGGACGGACCGCCCAGGAGTGACCGGCCGTGGCAGGGTCCGCGGCTGGGTCCATGGACGGACCGACCGGGGCGGGGGTGGGAGGCACCCGAATGCCGCCAGCTCCATCGGGACAGCGACCCCTCCTCCCCGAGATGACCTCCGGACGTCGGCCTATGGAAGAGTGCCCCGCACCCCCTTAGAGCAAACAGCCTCCTGGAAGGCCGCGCGTTCCCCGTGGGTGCCAGGGCACACGGTGCCTGTGTTCTGCCCAAATGGGGCCCTTGGGGGTGTCCGTGGTGGTCGCATGGACAGCTCCCACGGCCGGCGGCCTCAAGGACTCGGCATGAAGGCGGGTCCACCCCACTGGCAGATGCCCACGGGCCCACCGTTCACTGACAGAGCTGCACCCTGGTCCTGACCTGTGCAGAAGACCAGGTGGGACGTTCCAGAACGCCTCTCCCTCACCCAGGTGAGAGACCGAGAAAGAGAAGGACACACGGACACGGACACGGACACGGACACGGACACGGACACGGACACAGACACGGACACGGACACACAGAACCGAAAGCAACCCACGGTCCCAGGGGGACAGTGATCTCGTCTCCCACCTGCTCGGACCGGACAGACCCAGGCCTGAGGCTTCTTGTGGGGACACGTCCCATTAGCCCAGTGGCCCTGCGTGCGGGGACTGTCAGCGCAGGGCGTGAGGACCTGCCTCTGAGCCATCTTTAAGGGCTACCCCAGCTCACATGTCCTCCGCCCAGTGCAGATCCTGCATTCTTCTGAGGGATCCCTGGAACCCCACTTCCGGCACCTCCAAACCCGACCTATGCCTCACAGAGCCCAGGGACAATCTTCAGGAACCTCATCAGGCATCTCACCAGGTGGCCACAGACAAGCTGCCTCCCCTCCGCATAAAACCTGCTCTGGTTTTAACACGGTCAACATGGCACCTGGGACACGAGACCGGGGCCCTCTGGTGCCCTCTCTGCCCGGCACTGGGCCCTCTCCCTTGGGCCCCCACACCTGCTGGTACCTCCACCTGGGGCGCCTTCCAGAGGACCTGCAAGTCCAAGCTCCCCGTGGCAGGTCCTAGGCTGAGGACAGCTTCCTGCCGCCTGGCATCCACGCGCCCAGAGCGCTCACTCGTCCGCTGCTGGAAGCCCCGTTCTCTCAGAGGGGGGCCAGGCGCCCCCAGATGTCCAAGTCCCTCACCCCCTCCGGCCTTCCATTCTCTTCCATTCCTCTGCTCAGCTGGCCCTCCGCCTGGTCTCCCCCAGGACCCTACTCTGATCACAGGACTCTGGGGCACAGAGGACCCCGTCCTGTGCCCATGTCCCCAAACACAGAGGACAGGCTTAGCATGCGTTTGTGCACTGAAAGCAGATGGGTCAACCAGCACCAGGCCACTCAGCCCCCCTCAAAGCCTCGGAGTCACCTGTTGGGAGGCGCTCAGCCTGGGTCAGCAGCTCCGTCCGTGGGTGCAGCCTCCGCCGCTCCTGGCCGCCCCTGGGGCCGGGACACAAGCTGGCCCTGCTGGAGCCGAGTCACCGCGGAGTGAGCGGACTGGAGGCTGCTGGGAGGGGGGACCCACCCCAATCGGGCGGGCACAAAGCTGCCTCTGGAGCCTCGCAGGTGCAGGCCCACGTGCCCCTCCACTCTCCGCAGCTGCCCCGGGCCGCCCTCGGCCTGCCTGTGGGGCAGCCGCACACGGCTCTGCTCTGCCCACACCTGCTGCAGCCGCGGCGCGGCAGCTGTGTCTGCTGGTGGCGTGCAGGGACTCCGAGTGGGAGCCAGCAGCCGGGTCCTGAGCCCCGGGCTCATGCCCTGGGTCCTCCCTGTCTGGGGGCTCTGCTTCCCGGCCCCCACCTCCTCCCTACCCTGAGGCTCACCCCTGCCCCTTGCAGAGGAAACACCACCTGCACTGACTCTTTCCTTCCGCATGGCTGGTGTGTGTCTGTCATTAGCTGCACATGGCGGCAGCCGCTGGGGAAAACAGATGGTAAGACCTAGGATCTCCCACTGTGACTGTGTGTGCCCATGAGAAGAGGGAATGAGGGTGCCTGGGGGGGTTGGGGGGGTGGAGCCTCTGCCTTCGGCTCCGGTCATGATCTCAGGGTCCTGGGATCGAGCCCCACACCGGGCTCTCTGCTCAGCAGGGAGCCTGCTTCCCCCTCTCTCTCTGCCTGCTGCTATGCCTACTTGTGATCTCTCTCTGTCAAATAAACAAATAAAATCTTTTTAAAAAACAAAAACAAAAAAAAAAAGAAGAAGAAGAAGGAGAGAGAATGCACCCTCCGCGTGATTCAGGGTGTGGGGACGCTGACTAAGGCATGTGACCTAGCATGGTTCTAGCTGGTTCTGCCTGGAGGTTAGGGAGGAAGCCAGTTATCCAGAACATGCAGCCTGACATGTGGTGACAGTGGTGACGGTACCATTCCTACCGAGATAGACACTGACCTAGCCCCAGCCCACATCAGGTTCTGAGGTGAGCAGGCCCCTGGCAAAGGCAGAAAGAGGCTCCACGGCAGGGTCTTTGCACCGTGACAGTGGGACCACACCCCAGCTCCCAACACGAGGGGTCTAGACTGTGACACCAGCTTCCTGTCCTGGGACCCGCTCCTGCAGTGCTTGGGGAGCTGCCTCAGGGGCAGAACTGGGGGAGGGGTCTTCCTGCTGGCCCACTGAGCACCGCCGGGCACCCAAGCATCTTTGGGCAGTGAGAAAGCAGGGCGAGGCTGGCTCACCCTCAATCCCCAGAGGGTGGGCAAGGGGCAAAGCCGTGCCCTCCCCTCCCCACACAGCCTGGCCCTGGGATCCATGGTCAGGTCTGTGAGTGCCTCCCCAGCAGGCTCCACGGGACCCCTCAGAACCCACACAGAGGCTCCCGCACAGAGAGGGGAATGCAACAGAAAGCGCTGCCTCCCTCCAAACTTAGTTAAGAAAAGGAAACATGCTACAGAATAAATGAATTAGTGTAAATTAAAACACTTCTTTTTCTCAACCTTCACTGATCTAACAGATAAAGTTTTGTTCAAAAACATAATAGCATTCACAAATCAATCAGTATGAGCATATTAACAAAATGAGGTCTAAAAGTCATTTAATCATCTTGAAGAAGCAGAAAAAGTGTTTAAATTCAACATCCATTTATGATATAAAAAGAAAAAAAACTCCCAAAAAGGTGGGTATAGAAGGAATGTGCCTCAACATTAAAAGGCCTTACAGACAAGCCCACTGCTCACTTCACACTTGGCAGTGAAAAGCTTCCAGTCCCTCTAAGATCAGGAGCAAGACAAGGGTGTCCACTCTCACCACTTTCATCCAACACAGTACTGGAGCTCCTGGCCACAGCAATCAGACAAGAAAAGAAATCAGAGGCATCCAAACTGGAAAGGAAGAAGTAAAACCGTCACTATTTTCAGACGACATAATGTTATATACAGAAAACCCTAAAGTCTCCAGTGAAATACTTCTAGAGCTGATACATGAATTTCGTAAAGCCTCCAGATACACATTGCCATACAGAAGTCTGCAGGGGAACCTACGTGGCTTGATCTTGGTTGCGGTCTCAATCTCAGGGCTGTGAGTTCAAGCCCTGTGCTGGGTTCCACGCTGGGCATGGAGCCTATGTAATTTAAATAAAAAAAAAAAAAAAAAAGGAAAGAAACCTATTGCATTTTTATACACTAACAATGAACTATAAGAATGAGAGATTATGAAAACAATTTCATTTGTAATGACATCAGAAAGAACTAAACACCTAGGAGTAAATTTAACCAAGGAGGTGAACTGCACTGAAAACCATGAGATAATGATGAAAGAAATTTTAAAAGATACAAATAAATAGAAAGACACTCCACACTCATGGATTGAAAGAATCCACAGTGTTAAAATATCCATACTACTTAAAGCCATGGGTAGATTGAGTAAAATCCCTATCAAAGTCCATGGCATTTTTCACAGAAATAGAAGAAATCATTCAAAAATTGATGTGGAACCATTAAAGACCCCACATAGCCAAAGCAATCTTGAGAAAGAACAGAGTTGGAGGTGCCATGCTCCCTGGTCTCAAACTATATTATAAATTACAGTCATCGAAACATACGGTATTAACATAAAGCAGACACGTGGGTCGATGGGACAGAACAGAGAACCCAGCAACAAACCCGTGCACATATGGTCGATTAATTCATGATGAAGGAGGCAAGAACACACAGTCGGGAAAGGACAGTCTCTCCAACAAACGGCGTGGGGAAAACTGGACGCACACGCGGAAGAATGAAACTGGTCGACTATCTCACACCACCCACAAAAGTAAACTCAAAATGGAGTCAAGACTTGCACATAAGACCTGAAACCATGAAACTCCTACTACAAAGACAGACAGCAAGCTCTCTGACATCAGTCTTGGCGATGCTTTTTGCATCTGACTTCAAAAACAAAGACAACAGGGTAAAAATGAGTGAGTGGGACCGCTTCAAACTAAAAAGCTTCTGCACAACAAAAGAAACCATCAACAAAATGAAAAGGCAGCCTATGGAATGGGAGAAAATATTTGATAGACCTGATAAGGAACTGTTACCTAAAATATATAAAGATCTCACCCAAAAGCCAGAAACCAAACAATCTGATTTAAGTGGGCAGAGGACCCGAACAGACATTTTCCCCGAGAAGACGTGCCGGGGGCGCACAGACACATGACGCGACACTCGACATCTGTCAGCATCAGAGAAATGCGAACGGAAGCACCGCGCCCCTCACACCTGTCGGTCGGCAGGTGTCAAGAAGACAAGACACTAATACGTTACATGTCAGTTACATCCCAACCACAACAAAAAAGTGCAACGAAGCAGCCAAGCTGCGAGCGCGGAGGGAGGAGCTGGGAACGCCCCCACGAGGAGCGGGCGATGCTCGCGGCGCGGCGCTCGTCCAGTGGCCTGGCGTTCGCTGTACGTGGGTATTGCAACCCCCAGGGCAACCACTGAAAACGTTAAAAAGAGAAAGAAAGAAGGTAAGAGAGGGGCTGAGGGGAGAGAAATGGAGTCGCGCCAACGGCCGGTTAGAAGTAAGGAAAAGAGCAGATGGTCAAAGAAGAAACCAAGGGCCGAGAACAGTGACTGGGAAACGGTGACAAATGTGCTAGATCTTTCCAACTGTAGCAACATCACTCTAAATGTGAGCGGTTTAGAGACGGCGACTAAAAGACAGAGACTGTCAGGTGGAGAAAAAGCCAGACCCAAGTACATGCTGTAGAAAGCAGCGCGCTTTATTCATAAAGGCACCGATGCATAAAGGGAAAGCGATGCAGAAAGCTGTGTCTTGCTGACAGGAATCATCTGAAAAGGCCGGAGTCGTTCCACTCGGGTCAGACAGAGCGGGTGCAGAGCGAGCACGGTCCTCCAGATAAAGAAGGGCATTACGAAATGATGACGGCTCAACTCCCCAAGAAGATAGAGCAGCCCCGTATGGGCGCCGGCTGGCATCAGAGCCCCACGACCCCGGCCCCGATTGCGTCCTCCCCCTCCCTCAGCCCTGGGGTCTACACTGCAGGCACACTACAGGCCTGGCACGCATCCCCACGGTCCTGAGATGAAGCTCCCCGTCCCCGCCTGGCTTTGCTGCCTTCACTTCCCAGCTGGCTTCCCTGACTTCCCCCTTCCCACGGCACCTGCTCCCACCTGCAGGCCCTCGCTCCGCTCCAGGTTTCCAGAGTCCCGACCAGCCAACAGTGGGTCACAGACCTCTAGTAGTCCAGGTAACAGAAGCCAGCAAGAGTTGTCCTTGGCCTGGGCTCTTGAGAGAGGGATGGCTGGAGATTTACCGCCAGCCCCTACCCAGAAAGCATGTCGTGTGAGAGGGGGACCAGGGCTGCTGCTGTGTGTCCCCCAACCCTGGCATGGGAGCAGGGGCTGGTACGAAGACTCGTCCCAGAAGGAGGCTCTGATGACCCCATCCTCCTGAGCTCGGGAGCCCAGAGCCCTCCCCTGAGGCTCCAGGCAGGAGGTGGGTGTGGGGGATCAGCACCAGGCCCCGGGGCCCCAGCTCCTTGAAGGTGTGTAGAAGAGTCACCGTGCGACAGAGCCCAGCAGGAGACCGAGGTGTGTTCACACTGTGTGGAGACCTGGCCCGGACACCGACCCCCCACCTCTGGTTGCCCCCACCTGCCACACCACTCTACCCCTTGGCCTGGATGGAAGCCACTCCTGGGTCCCAGGGCTGACCTGCAGGATCCCCGACCTCCATGCCAGGCGGGCCCTATCCCTCCCTGTGGGGTGGGCAAGGAGCAGCCACGGTGCAGAGGCAGAGGGGAGGCTCCTCTGAGCCGAATGGGGTCCAGGGATTAGTCCCCTGCATCACGGGGACCACTCACCTTCCCTTCCCAGAGACTCCAAAGGAGCGCTCTTGCTGACGGAGGTCTCTGGAGAAACCCTGAACTAACACGGTCAAACCTCATATGCCGCGTGTACGAGGCTTTGCAGTCACGGTTACCGGGGAGTAAGCTGGAACGGGCGTGCACACGGGGAGGGCTTTGCAGAGCAGAGATGCAGAGCAGGGACATGCCACCGCGGAGAGTCGGGCCAGCTGTTTGCACAGGGAGCGGGAAGATGAATTTCCGTTTGATGCCTGAGCTTCGACAAAGGCTGCTGGTCAGACACGGGTTGTGGAAGCGGAGGTAAACGTCCAGTAGCCCTCACTCAGCATCACCCCCCCGCCCCGTGAGAACTGACGGGCCAGAACTGAGGGCTGGAGGAAGCGGCGGAGAGGGGAGGGGAGACGCAGGGGAAGGAGGGGGGAGCCACGCAGGCTCGCTCTGCAACGCCCCAGGCCTGCTGAACTTTGGGAGAAACTACCTGTGAACCCCAGTTCCGGTGCCCATTTCTCCAGAGCAGACAGGAAGCCTGCGCACAGGTACGGGAGTCAGGAAGGGGGGGCCCCGCACACCTCCCCAAACCAGCACTAACTGGGCACATGGTTCATGGGAGCCCAGGGGCACCTGTTTGCTCAGGAAGAAGAGAGCAAGGGGCTGGTAGGCCTCCAGCTGAGGCCGGGGTGGTCCCCTTCCAGGTGGACGACAGGGTAACCCCAGCCCCCCGCTGTCTCCACAACCAGACACCATGGGGTGCAGCCCTGCCCCAAGGGTCCTGGGCTGGTGTCCCAACCTATACAACACTCCAGGGGCTGCAGCCTCTCATCCCAGGTCTGCTCAAAGGCTACTGTCCCCTTCCTGGCCCCTTCCTGGCCCTGCCCCAGGCCCCAGAGATGTGGCCTGAGCACAGCCTTGCTAGGAGGTGCCGCCCCCGGAGCCGGGCTCGCTGGGGATGGAGCTGTGTCTGCTCAGCACCCCCACCAGCATCGAGGTGAGCATTAGCGAGCGTCAGTCTCTAACTGATGGCAGATTCCATCTTGAGACTTAAAGACAGTCCTGACCCAAGGTGGGGGCTCCTCGAGGACACCCAGCCCAGAGCAGGGGCCACCCCTTGGGCAGTAGGGTCCAGGCTGGACAGCGGCCATAATGTGTGGCTCCAGGACCACTGAACCCTCTGGGGCTGGGGGCTGGGGCCATGCTCCTCCCACAGGACCCCCCCAACAGGTGTGGGCTGCGTGGGAACCAGGGAACATGCACCGAGGGCCAGGCCCTGCCTGAGGGACATTCGCCTGCTGTCTGACCCAGAGCAACAGGAAGGAGCATCCAGGTGGGGAACGCGTGGCTGGGGGCGCCCACCCTGGGCCTCCGGGGAGCGAGGAACCATGCCCACAGCGGCAGCCCCTGCAGAAAGCCGCAGAAAGGGCCGTGTGTGGGGACAGCCCAGGGAGGAGGTCACGATGGGGAGGTCCTGGGACACTGGTATTTCCTCAATGGCGTGCCAGGCCTCGCACAGGTCTCCGCGGGTAAGTGAAACTGTGGGAGCTCGCACGCTGGTCGTTCTAGGCTGTGCAGCTGCAGACCCCTTCCCGGCAGAGACCGAGGGCTGAATGTACTAGTCCTACCCCCGCGCCCCCCAGAGCACCTGGGGAAGGAAACAGTGAGGCACGCCACTCCCAGCGCCACCCCTGCATGGGGGGGCCCACAGTCCTGGAAAGGGTGAGGTCTGGGCCGCTCCGTGACCCCCCAGGGGCTGGCCAGAGCCAGGCTGGTGTGGGGAGGAGTCCACCCACCTCCCCAACGAGGGAACGGTTTGGGGATGATTCTCTCTTGGGGCTCATCCCACTGGGGAGAAAGTGCATCTTTCCCCAAAGATCTGAAATGAGGGGCCCCTCAGCCTCCATCTGAACACTTAGAAGCAAGCAGCCCAGGGCCCTGAGACAAAGGCCCTGGGGACCCCCATGCCCCCTCGGACCCTCCCTTCTGACGGAGACTGCGGCTTGGGGAGCAGGGCTACGGGAGATGCATAAATAATCACTCCGCTCCTTGTGCCCAAATGTTCTTGTAATTAGCAGTTCTAGAACATAAATAAATTGAACTGTGTCATTTGTCAGAGTCCAAGCATGCTTTCCTGTCCTGAAAACAAACAGGTGTACACGCTTCAGAGCCATGCCAAGGGCAGCTTTCCCACCCCAACGATGAGACCCGTGCCCCTGCGCTCAGGCCAGGAGTGGGGCGGGGTTAGGATGGCTCCCAAGGCTGGGCTGGAGGCGGGCCTGGGCCAGGGGTGGGAGGGCCCGAGGTCAGAGCAAGCATCCTCTGGGCCCAGGGCACCTGTGGACCCCACCAGCGTGTCACCTTCTCCAAACGCCCAGCGGCAGGGCTTCCAGAGCATTCTATCCCCCATGCCCCTGTCGGCACGCGCAAAGGGCAAGGTATGCAGGACAGGTGGAGGGGCCTCGCGCGTCATCGCTAGTGCACCTGCAGGCACCCCCAGGGCAGACGGCTCCTCGGAACCAGCCCAGGAGGGAGCCTCGGCCGGCGCAGAAGCTGCAGGAAGGCCATCTGCGCCGCAGGGCAGCGCGGGAAGGACTGTGGGAGGGAAGCAGAGCCCCAGGCATTAGCCAGTGAACCGGTCGCAGACGACAGTCCTGTTTGGGACACAGTGACTCCTCCGTTCACGTATTTACTTGATTTTATGTAAGGCTCCCCAAATCCCTGAATCAACAGCGGATTCTGTAAATTGTTGCATAAGACGAAAACCACGTCCTGGGACCGGCGGGCGGCGGGGACGGCGGGGCCACAGCGCCACCTGCGGGGGACGGGCCGCGGCGCCTCTCCCCAGCGGGTCCGCAAAGGGAGCCGAGAGCCGCTTGCAGAACAGAAGGGCAACCCGGGGCCGCCGTAATTCAAATAACTCTTACCTGAAATGTCTGAAATTAATTGGAATTATTTTTAAGGAGAAGATCGTATCTGAAGAGGCACTTCTGTGTTCAGCTTCGGTTCCAATGGCCGTTGAAGAGCTCGTGCGTGGGGATCGCAGCTCCTCTGAGGCTGTTGTCAGACTCGGACATGAACTCGAGACGTGGGGCAGCCTCGCGGGCTCCCGGCCCAGGACAGGAGCCCTCCAAGGCCGCTGGAGCCCTGGGGGGCCGCCGCTTCCACGCACCAGGGAGAAACCCTGCCCCCGTCTGCTCGCTGTGAGCCCCCCGCCCTGCTAAGCTGCTCCCTGAAGACCCAGACATGCACATGGCTGACCTTGGCCTGAGGAAGCCCAGACCCGTGGGGGACCCCCGGGAGACTGTCACCCAGGGCGGGAAGGAGGGGACAGGAGAGGTGGCGATGGGGAGGTGGCCGGCCTGCCCTCGCGCTGCTTCCTTGTCTTCCCTGTTGCCCTGCCCTGCTCTGATCCCCCAGTGTGTGCAGGGCACTGGGGGGGGGGGGGGCTCTGGGGGCCTAAGAGGAGTGGCTCATGCAGATGGGGCTTTTCTCAGAACCCTGTGCGGCCCAGCGGCAGGGCCTGCGGGATGCACTAGGACTTCCTGAGATTTGAGAAAAGCAAGGGCCTGACCTTCCTCCTGTCAGTTCTCAAAATCCAGCGGCAACCCTTGCTTCAAGAACTGGTTCTGTTTCCTTTCAGGAAACCGCATCAGGGACAGACGTAACTGAGCTTCTTAAAAGCAGGGCTCTGTGGGGTCTTGAAGATGAGTCAGCTGTTCGTCCTGGAGATGATGGAAAATATTCAGGCATTTCCCCATCTACCCGTGCGTCCAAGTATCCACCACCACCGCCCGTGGCCAACCCGCCACCCCTCCCCCCCTCGTCCAGCACTCACCCCTCCCTCCCTCCACCCATCCGTCCATCCAGCCACACGTCCGTCCGTGCATCTGCCCATGCACATATTCCGAAGCCGCCGTAAGCTGAGCACTCACCACGGGAGGTGTCCTCTGCAGGGTGTGGGTCTGGAATGACAAAGTGACTCGGGGACGGCCCGTGTTTCGGTGCCCGGAGTCAACAGATCCTTATTCCGTCCAGCTGCTGGAAGGACCCAACTGCTCTGAGCCCCGAGACCACACCTCTAAATGGGAACAATAGACCCCAGTTCTGAGCATCACTGAAAGGATTTCAGGAGACAGAGCCAGGCTCAGCGCGGCAGGTCGAGGACCCCCAGAAGGACTGCACGAAGCCACACTCAGACATGTCCTCTACTGACTCCCTCTCTGCCCCCACTGCCACCCCCACCAGGGCCTGTCCTGGACCCACTTCTATGGCCAGCAAAGTAGTGCAGCTGAGCAAGGAGGGGACCCAGGGGACCCTCAGCTGGAGTAGGACCCGCAGGAAGATGTCCGCCCTGCACACCCACCCTTCAGCCTCTCGGGGTGCCCCTGAGAAGGGGAGAACAAGGAAAGAGTGAGGGGCAGGACCAAGGGGGTGACCGGTCTGGGCTGTGGGCACTGTACTCAGTGCGCCGACCCCTCCTGCTGACTCCCGAGACACGGCCAGAGGCTCACGTGAGGCCCATGAACAGGGACACAGAGAGGGGCCTGGGGGGTGGAGAGGGGACCCCAGATCCTGCACCAGCACAGACCCGGCACTGAGCACACGGTGATTCCTGACCGTGTGAATGGTCTGGCCTTGGATGGGGGCCAGGACGCGAGGCCACGGGGTGAGGGGGTCCATGCCCGCAGCAGCCCTGCCCTGCTGGCATCAGCAAAGCCCGTCTGTCTGTCTGTCCCTCACTTCTTGGTAGCAAGCAACGGAGAGCCTCCCTGGGAAGGCTTGCTGATGGCTTCCCCAGGCACAGAGCACCCTGACCGCCGCCTACCAGGCCTGCGGCGGGCGCTGCTGCGCGCCCTCCGCCCTCATGGCCTCCCCGATGCAGCTTCAGACCCATGAGCGTGGGGGTCACACCAGGGTCCCAGCCCCTCCTGGTCTGTAAGCAAAAGAACAGGAATCTGGACCCAGGTCTGAAATGGCTCAGCTGGGCACCCTGGGGGTGCCGCCATCAGCTCCCAGGCCTCCTGCCCGCACAGCTGGTCCCTCCTTTGGGGCCAGCTCGGACCTTTTCCTGCCCATCCAGAAGACAGCCTGCTCCAGAGGTGTGCGGCACGGACGACCTCACCTTGGCCCGGGGCTTGCCTGGGTCCTGAGCCTGGGGCAGGTCTGTTAGGTCCCTCATTCGAGGAGGACTCAGTAACGGGAAGCACAGTTTACAGATCTGTTCCTGTGAGCACTTTCTCTGTCCGCTGTCCTGGGGGTGAGGAGGGGGCGTTCCTGGGCCCCAGCTGGGATCCGGAGTCTGCTTGCCGGCCTTCTGAAAGAGAGAGAGATGGAGAGAAGGTGAGCCGGAGAGGGGAGAGCCACCCACTGGCCCCAGGCACAGGGCACAAGGCCTGGTCTCCAAGGGGCTTCGTGCCCCAGGAGGACCCGAGCCTGCTGGAATGACCCAGGCCTTCCCAAGCCCTTGACCGACAGCTGCTGGAAGCAGAGCCCACGAGGAAAAGGCCACATCTCGGGGCCGGTCCTGATGTTTGCATCTCCCTGAGTCATCTGTGTTTCTCTGCTTTAGAGGTTTTGGGGGGTGTGGTCTAGGCCCAGGTCACACGTGGAAATGACGTGGGGCCCCAGGAGCCCTGAGAGCAACCTGGTCCCCCCCGACAGTCTCCTGAGGTCCCCAGGCAGCTCTCGGTGCCATGAGGACACCCTAGACTTTGAGCAACCCTGCGCCCCGCCGGACAGACCCCAAGACCTCAGACACATGCTGTTCGCACCTCCGCCCCCACCAGACTCTGAGGTTCCTGCCGCTAAGACTGATGTTTTTCCCTTTATGATCGTTTTCCTCACGATCTCCCTTATCTGACGCCTTTTTAAAAGTTAATTCAAATGAACCAAAGACCTAAATATAAACTGTGAAAGTCTTAGAAGACTACACGGAAGGGAAAAAAGCCCCTCGATGTTGGATTTGGGCTGATTTCTTGGATAGGACACCGAAAACACAGGCAACATAAGAAAAAATAGGTACGCTGGGCTTCCTCAAAATTAAGAACTTTTCTGCTTTAAAGGAAAGTATCCAAAATGAAGAGACAACCTACAGGATAGGAGAAAATATTGTGTATCTTCCACCTTATGAAGGAATGATAGCCTCAATATGCAAAGAGCTCCCACAACTGAACAACAACAAAATTCAAAATGAGCAAAGGGCTCTGTTGTGAGCTGCATGTCTGTGTTCCCCCCAATGCACATGTCGGGGCTCTCACCCCAGTGTGACAGTATTTGTTGGGGACTTGGGGGGTGACTGGAGCTGGGCGAGATCATGAGGGGTCATGACCTCATCGGGGTTGGGGGACACAGAGCAGCAGACGGTCTCTGCCAGCCGGGAGGAGCGCTCCGGCAGAGCCCAGCATGCCGGCACCCTGGTCTCGGGCCCCCAGCTTCCAGGTCACAGGGGAACAGCTGCCCTTGAGGCCCCCTGTGCGTGAGAGGCAGACCCGAACACACGCTTCTCCAAGGAAGACAGACAAACGCTGAAAGCGCATGAAAAGACGCTCGATATCACTATTAGCCTTTCAAGATAAATACCGAATTACTGTGAGAACAAAGTCGTGAGTTTAAAACAAAACTCTCGCTCCTTCGGGATTTTCCGGTTGCCTGAAGAAGGCGGACTGAAGCCCGGCCAAACCCGTTACTGCTGCTCTCACAGAACACACCGAGGGTCGCACAAGGACCCAGCCACAGGGAAGGGGTGACTGAGGGGCGCCGGGACCCCAAATGCTGTTGAAGGTCACCATAGGCATGTGGGCAGGAGCTGGGCAGCTGGGCGGGGGCTCGAAGCAGGGGAGAGACAGGGGGACATGGGTTCGGGCTGAGGCCCCGGAGGGAATGCCGGTGGCCTCAGGGGCAGTGGACAGGGCTTCAGAAAGAAGGGGACCTGGGGGACACCGGAGCCTGGGGCAGCGGGATGGACTCGGAGCGGCCGAAGGACAGCCCCCGGCCCAGCCAGCAGACGACCTTCGGGGCTTTAACAAACTGAAAACAAAACTGCAAGCTCCTGCCCCTCTGGGTACACTATTCCTCAGAATTAATTTCTAAGATAAATTGTTTTGAAATCGTCTGGTCCACCTCGTCTAAGCCCCCATGTTTTTCTGATTAGACATTTTCATCTAAAAAGACCTGACGCCTGAACGACCCCTCAATCCCGGCCGCATTGACGTCTGCCAGCCCGTGGTGGATGGGGAAAGTATGAATCCCTCGTCGATGGCTTCGCTCAGGTGGAGCCGCGTCCTCTGGGAAATTAGACCGGCGCTGGGCTGTGCAGGGGGAGGCCCCGCACGCCGCGGGGTTTCTGCAGCCATGGGCGGGCCGGGGAGGAGGGTCGGGGAGGGGCGCCCGGGGACAGCGGTCCTGGTCAAGGCTCCCGGGACAAACAGGGAGCAGGTCAGTGTGTGCCCAGGCTCCTGCCCAGGGGCAAGGTGGGTCCCTGGCCTGGCTGCGTTCGGCTGCGTCCTGCAGCCGCGAAACAACGCACCTCACTGGGAACGCGCTGGCACCATTTCCTTCAGGACTCAGGTCCTTCGTTGGAGCGAACCAGCCGTCGACCGGCAGGAAAGTAATGAGGCTGAACCAAGCAGGGTCCCTGGGTCCCTCCAGCGGTTGGACGGGGACTTAGCCCCCCTCCAAGTAGGCCCTAGGGCAGGAGTGCCCAGGAGCCACCTAAAAAAACCCCAGTGAAAACTGGGGTTCGAAAGACGGGTGGTTTCCCCGGTGAGTGGGACACACATTTCTGATTTAACGGCTCTGAGAAGCCCCTGGGGACTGACGTGGTCCTGCCAGAAAACAGATCCTACCCACTCGGGAAAGCTTTAGTGGCCTCCAAACACTGAAAACAAAAGCACTCCGTAAATTAAAAGGCAAACAACTAGGAAAATGTCTGTCCCTCTCCGTGATGTCGGGGTCCCAGCTCGAGCGCCAGGGTCCGAAGCGAGAGCTCCAGCATCAGAACGGGAACCGGAACCGGAACCGGACCGTGGCTGCAGGTCCCACCCTTCCCAACCCGCAGAGGGGACGCGGGGACAGATGCTGGGACTCGGGCCTGGCACCTCCCCACAGGGTCTACACCCGCTTGACCTTGAGTGACCTTGGACCCGTGGCCCAACACCCCCACTAGTTCCCTCAGCTCTGGTGCGGTGTCCGGGCACCCCAGTGACTGCAGGGCCAGCGCTCTGCTCAGGGAGCCCGGTGCAGAGTGCCACCCTCCCTCCGTGGCCACCGCGCAGCCCCTCCCCCAGCTGTGCCCCCGGGCAGGACAGCCGGCAGCCCCCCGCCGCGGGGGGGATGTCCTCTGCCCCCACCCGTGACCTGCCAGCATCCTGGAGCTCGTGAGCGTCTCCCAGCATCTCAGCACGCCTCCAGACGAAGGTCTGACGGAGACTGGGGCTCCGCACTCGGCTCTGCTGGTGGAGGCGCGTCTCACCCCGACTCAGTCCCCAGACCCTGCTCCAGCCCCAACCCCACACGTACAGTGTCACTGATCCCTGAGGGCAAGTCACGGCCTTCCCCGTCTGAACTAACCCTTGCTTCGGCTCTGACCCTCCAGCAGACACAGAGGAAGGCCAGGCAGGTCGCCCTCCGTGCATGCGACAGCTGAGCACAAACATGCCGACGGGGCTGCTGACCCAAAGGACACGTGCAGACCCTGCACCTGGCCCGGGGAGGGCTCTGCCCCCCACCCAGGGTCTCCAGAGGAACTCGAGGCTCCTGGGGTCGTACAGGTCCCACCTGGTGCATGGGGTTGAGCGGGTCCAACTCAGGGGCCACACTGAGGTCCATGTGCCACCCCAGGAGGCCTCTGAGACCTGCAGCACCGCTCACGGCCAGCGACCGCCACCGTCGTGTGGCTGGATCGGACGGAGCCAGGCTGGCTGCTTGTCTGCCGTGTGCCGGCCAGTCCCGGCCTTTCCCCTCCTCCGCTCGACCCGCTGTCCTGTCCAGGCCTGTCCGGGATACCTGCCTGTATCCCCAGAGCCGGGCCCGGATCGGCCAGGGCCGGCCCTACAACAGTACCCAAAACCTCTCTGCTTCAGATGTTTCCCTTCAAACGGGAGGGACGGGCGCCAAACCCACGAGGTGCCCGTCAGATCCGAGCCACGAACACGCCACACCTGGGGATCACGAAGGCAATTCCTCCCTCCTTCTGGCCTAGCACGGAGTGTGCAGTGACAATGCAGAACACACGCCCATTTGCGTGGCCGCAACTTCCAGATGCCAGGCCCACCCGGACCCGCCAGCTCGCCAGCGCCTCCCCCTCGTCCTTGGGAACGGGAGACGGGAGGAGCACCTGTGACGCGGGGACATCCCTGCACGGGGCCTGACCCCTGCCGCGCACGCGTGCTCGGGACACAGGTGAGAGCCCGCACCCCAGCCCCTCCAATGACCCATGGTTCACAGTCACCTGCCTGCAGCGTCCATGCGTCCAGGTGAGGCCAGCTGGACCCCTCACGCCCGCAGACATGGCCGCCCTCCCCCTGCGCACCTCCAACCCGCGGCTCCTCCGTCACTACGGTTTAGATGCCCCCATCCGCCAGCACAGCTCCGCCCCGTTTCCGGGGTTTACGACTGAACATTCGCACGACGCCCAGGCTCAGCCCTGCTGCAGCCACGACTCGCCGTGTGAACGACGGGGCACCACGGTCCACAGGCGACCACGTCACACCCCGCCCGAGTCTGTGGTCGGTTCCCGCACAGACAGTGGTGTGTGCGTGTGAGTTCCCGCTCGTCTCCTGGGGACCCACACCCCTGGCGGTTTACAGACGTGGAGGCTCATGCACGGAATCGGGCAGCCGCGGCGGGAGGGCAGCAAAGCCAGGGAGAGCAGGCCGTGGAGGTGAGGAGGACCCGAGGGACGGCTCTGGGGGAGCCGCCGGCCGCAGGGCATGGACGCGGCCCCCTGGGGGGCTCTGCAGGGGAGGACCGGCCCACACCGGTGAGCACGGCCGGGGACGTCCCCGGAGGGTGACAGCGGACAGGGAGGCAGCCCCCAGAGAGGCCGTGGTGGACAGGGAAAGTACGGAGCGCAGAGTGCGCGAAGCCAACCCCGAGGGGGTCGTGGCTGCTCTTCCAGGACGGAAGAGACGCGTGCCTCCCGCGCCCTGTCCAAACCGCCGCTTCGTGCTAAGACGTGAACCAGGTATGGTCTCCGGGTCTCCTGTCCGGAGTTTGCGTGTTCAGGTCACCCGTTCCTCCCGTCCACGTTACCCGCCGCAGTGAGACGCCTCCCGAGCTCGGACCGAAGGCCCCACGGAGGACTCGGCGGCGTCGGCCTTGAGTGCGGGTGTGCACTCGGGGTGGAGCGGGGTCCACACGGGGCGCCCCCCAGGCCAGGCTCAGAGCACGCCCCACGGAGTTCCAGACGAGGAAACGGAGGCCCGCGGGGCGCAGGGCTGCGCTGCAGGCCACATGGGAAGTCGGGGGGCCGCAGGTGCTCTGGGCCGTCCCGTCGGCCGGCGGTCCACCGGCTCCGCTCCCCCGACGGAGCTCCGTGTCCTGGGCCGGGGCCGCTCCCCCCCCACGCCCGTCCCAGAACCTCCGAGCCGCACTGGCCGGCAGTTACGCTCCCAGCTCCGGGGATGATTGAAAGTTCAGAAAAACGAGAAGCTAATTAAAATAAGAACCCGTGGTTCTGAAATAATGCGTCCCATTTCAAACCGTGCAGGTAACGCAACAGAGCAACGTGAACCCTCCTCGCCGCACCCCCCACCCGGGATTCCAGCCCTTCCCTGCGAGACTCTTGGGGTGGTGGTCGCGACCCCGTGGCGCTTGTGCCCCCAGCGTGGGACCCTGCCTCCCAGGACGTCCGCCCATGCCTCGAGATGGTGGGTGGCTGTCTTGGGGTCTGGACAGGAGGGCACAGCACCCCAGCCCTGCACGCCCCGGCCCTGCGATGCTGCCGCAAGACGGCCACGGAGCTTTGCCGCGATTCAAATCAGCTCTTCCGAAGAACTGACTAAATCAGTCTAAACTGTGACCGCCCGGGTCACTGTCCCCCCAACCCCCAGGTCCCCCACCCTTTGTCCGAGCCACAACCTCTCCCCGGGCTCCCTCTCTCGTCTCCTGTCTAGGGAACAACCTGAAAGCCACGCGGTCAGACTCCTGGAGACCCCGAGTCCCGGGCAGAACCCAGGTGACCCGCACCCCCAGCTCCTGCAGACCGCGGGCTCCGGGGCTCCGAGTCTGCCCGCTCCCCCGCCGGACCTCCCACCTGCTTCCCAGTGGCAGCCTCTGGACCCGGTTCCCAGGGGCAGGCGCCGAGGCCATGGGCCGTCCCGCAGGAACCACGGCTCCGGGAAGTGGCCTGCGACGGGGCTCCCCAGGCCGCATCCTTGCTCAGCTGCACAGGCGCAGGGAGAGAAGCCGCCCGGAGGTGGCACCTCGTGGCGCTTTCTTCCCGGGAAGAGGTGGGAAGAGCAGGGGTGCCACGGGCGGGCTCCTTCCCCACGCGGGCTGTGTCCAAGGGCCCAGGTGCTCTCACGGCGGGGGAGGCTCCAACATGCCAGGTCCTGCCCCACCTGCCGTCTGGGGTGCCCAGGCCCATGGGGAGCACCCACCCCAAGGCGAACGGACCCGGCCCCGTGCCAGGTGCCCAAGGGAGGAGGCAGGAGCCAGCCCAGAAGGGCCAGCCAGGGGTCGCTGTGACCTCATCCATGTCCCCCAACAAGTGCAGGCTGACATTTACTGAGCAGGTCGTGGGCCGGGCCTGTCCCCGAAATGGGACTCGGCTGCGCCCGTCCCCCATGCGGCTGATGGGCGAGAGGCTGAGGGGAGGGGCTGACCCTGGAGGCTGCTTCGTGCTGGTCACCCCACCGTGCCTCGAGGTCACAGTCACGGAGTCCGTCCAGGTCAGCTCCCCGCTTACCCCTTCCTCCAGGCCGTCCTCCGGGTGGACGCCACCGCGTCTCTCACGAGGAGGTCCTGGGCCTGCCGGTTTGCCAGGTGGCCTCCTCCAGGTGCCACGGGCATTCCTATTGGGACCTATTGGTGATGCTGCCATCCAACCCCCAGGAGGGTGTGAGACGTGTGGGGCACAGCCCGGGTTAAGGGGCAGGCCAACCCCACTGGTCCAAACACCCCGTGAGGAAGCAGGCTCCCCACGGCCGAGGGCTCCTGGCTGGCAGGGGTCTCAGGACGCCACGGGGACCTACGGGGCTCGCAGGCCGAGAGGGCTGGGGACCAGCCCAGACATCCGTCGGGTTTGCTCCGGTGAGCGGGGAGCCCCTGCAGAAAGCCGCCGAGCTCAGGACTCCCTCCTGCACCGGGCTCCGCACGCAGCGGGTGGCCTGGGCACTGGGCGAGGGGTGCCCGCCTCCCCCCACACCGACGAGAGCCTCCCCCTCTGACGGTGAGCCCCGGTTTGCACCCACGTCCGCCGCACCCTCATCCCAGACGTCCTGCAGCCGACGCAGCAGCCGCTCTGGAGACCCAGTCGGGGGGACGTGTCCGCGCAGAGCCTGCGTCTGCCCGCCGGCCGAGACGCGCCCACACGCACCTCAGAAACGTCCCTTGTGTCCGTGAGCCTTAATCCAGTTCCTCAAAATTACTGCGGGGCTGGGCACAGGGTGGCTGCGGGAGGGCTCCTGTCCTTCCTGAGGTCTGGGCAGGTCCGTGGCCAGTGGCATCCGCCCGCCGCTGCCCCATGAGGCCCGACCGGCAGGGGTGGAGGTGGAGGGAGCCCGGGTCGGCTCTCAGGCACGCTTGGCTCAGAGAGGACACTCCAGGTGGGACGGGGCCCTCTTCCCTGGGCTGGTGGAGCCTCGAGAGGGGACCCAGAGAGCCGTGCTCGCCCATATCACAGCAAGAATAGTCTCTGGCCGCCCTGAGGCCCCAGCATGTGGCCCCGTCCCACATGGGAGGCCCGGACAGGAGGGGGCCCGTGGGAGGTCCCTCACGCCTGCATGGGGGTCGGGGCAGGGGGGCTTCCCTGCCTGGGACGCGGCCCTCTCGCATGCCTGGCTCCTGGACTGTGAGGTCCAGACCTCGCTGGGGGCTCCCCTCCCCGGGACGCAGGGCTCACCGTCCATCAGGCCGCAGAGGCCTGGCTGCCATGGGGCTGGGCCCGGGGAGCCGCGGTTCATCCTGGTGTTTACAGGAGCAGCTCGCCGGGGCAGGCGGCCAGTCACCCCTGTGTGTGGCCTTGGCCCCAGGACCTGACTCCATCCTTCCTCTGTCTCCCCCAGAGGACAGGCTGACCTTCGAATCCCGGGTCCTCCTGAGCTGACGCCCAGCCCGCTGCCGCTCAGGACCTCCGTTTGCCCAGCCGAACCCCCAGGGCAGCCACACCCAGCATTGCCCAGCCTGGGGCCGGACGCACAGTCTGGGTCAGGACACGAGATGCCGCCCAGCACGGCGG
This sequence comes from Mustela nigripes, assembly GCF_022355385.1. Classification (NCBI taxonomy): domain Eukaryota; kingdom Metazoa; phylum Chordata; class Mammalia; order Carnivora; family Mustelidae; genus Mustela; species Mustela nigripes. The sequence continues at coordinate 931,072 of NC_081562.1, read as the reverse complement.
GAGGGCTGACACTCAGACGGTCCTCAGAGGCGATGGGGCCCGGGTCCTGGCCCATCCATGCCCCCGACACTCACCTCTCTGGGGACACTTCACCACGGTCTGATGAAGCTGGCTAGTCACCCAGCCCGGGGAAAGTGGCCTCTGTCCCCAGGGAGGGCTGAGGGACAGGGACACAAGGAGGCGGGGAGGAGACACCCAGAAGATGCCGAGTCCCCCGCAGGGCCTCCCCCGGGCCGGGCCCCCATGCGCGCCCCTGACCTGCCGGCCACTGGGCAGGACGCCCTGCACGCCGTCGCCCGCCGTCCCTCTCCGCAGGCTGGCGTGGGAGCCCATCGCGCAGGGCTGGGGCGGGAGGGGTGCCGGCAGGGGTGCCTTTAGCGTGTCCTCCCCACCCCGGCCCTCTCTGCTCCCAGCTCCCCCACACGTCGGGCCACGCCCCACCCTCCTGCTCCCTGACCCCAACTTCCAGGCCCACCTGGGCCTCTCCTGCTCCCTGACGACCCCCTGCACCACCCGGGGCTGCTCCGGCCTCCCTGGGAGCGGCGACCGCTCTGCGGAGGCGCCTGCCGCCCTCTGCGCCCACGCCCCCCCCCCGACCAGTCGCTCTCAGGCGGGCAGGCGGGGGTCGCTGTCTCCTCCCGGCCCCACAGCCCTCTCAGGGGCTCATCCCGGCCCTCATGGCGGCCGCTTCACACCCCCGCGGACGGCGCTGCGAGCTCCACGAGGCTCCGCACACGGCAGCGGCCGCCGTGCTCCGGGGGGAGAGGACACCAGGGGTCAGCCCGCTCCCCTCGCAGGCCGGTCCCAGCGCAGACTCGTGTGGAAGGCTCCGGCCGTGGGGGGACGTCCGCGGGGGCTCCCAGGCCGGCCAAGGGCGCGGTCAGGCTTCGGTCCCTCGTCCCCCGCGGAGGACGCCCCGAGCCGTCCATCCTTCGCGCCATGTCGGCCGCGCTCCGCCGCCGCCAGCAGGGCCTGTCTCCACGCCAACGCTCGGCTGGCTTGTTCCACTGCATCTGTAACTCTTAGTTAATTTGCTCCGTAATTGGGTTTTTGCCCGTGACGCTTGAGATCATTTCGTTTGCAGGATCTGGGTCTGTTTCCAGCTGCTGCTGCTGATGCTGGGGGTGGGGGCTTCTCCTGCCCCTCCCTGAGGCCAGCGGGACCGAGGCCCGGCTTTCAGAAGGGTGGGCAAGCCGGTGCGGCCTCCCCAGCTGGCCCCGCACCATGCACCCAGCCCCCCGTCCAGCAGGCCCCGCACCGCAGCCTCGGGTCCCCCAGCTCCACGAGGATCCTGGCCCTCTGGGGCTCCAGGGACCTCTGCCAGTGGCCCCCTGTGGCCCACCTGGCTAAGCCAGGAGACCTGGTCCTAGAGTTGGACGACGGGCGGCCATCGTGGGGCAGCGGCCTCGTGTGGGAAGCTGGGTCAGGCCCCTGAGCCAGCAGGGTCCTGAGACTTGTCATCACACCATCTCTGGCCCTGCCCCTGCCCCCTGCCTCTCCCCCTGCAAGGTGATCAGACCACCCCCCAGACCCGCGGGGCGCCTGCAGGAATTCACAGAGGTGAGGCTGTGAGAAGCTGGCAGAGCCACACGGACACAGATACTTGGTCCCAAAGTGCCCCGCGGTCACCCCACCTCCTCCAGGACCCCCAACCTCCCTAAAACCCAGCCCCCCGGTGTCCGGCCGCTGGTCCGGCTGGAAGGTCAGCTCTCGACAGCGGAGGTCCCGGGCGGTCTCAGGAGGTCCCGGAAGGCTGAGAGCAGTTCCTGATGGTGAGATGTCATGACCCAGAGGCCGCCCCAGAGCAGCGCCGCAAGGCAGGCAGGGTGGGTCCCCAGGAGGTGCTCAAGGGCCACCGGGAAGGGCATGTGGTCGGGAGGCTGGCGCTCGGGGCAGTTGTGCCCAAGACGAGGACTTGAAGGTTTCTGTGTGAAAGTGGGTCGCCTACAGCCAGCCCCTAGTCAGGGTTCCTCAAGTCACCGCGTGCAAGAGGGAAACACACCAGGGACACGTGGCCGCCGTCCTACTCTGACACGAGCCGTGGGAGACAACAGGGCATGGGGGGACCTCGGGGCGGGCCCCTGAGGCTTTGGGAAGCAGAAGAGCAGGACCACGGCCGCTGTTCGGGGTCAGGCCCCACTGAGTTGACCACCACGGTCAACACAGACATTCGAACCCTCTCGCTGGAGAAGACCTGGGGCACAGGGGGAAAGCGCGGAGGGAGGGAGCGTCAGCAGAGCACGCAGACCCGTGTCCAGAGCACGGCGGCGCTGCGCGCTGAAACGCTGCAGAGATCAACCCGGAGCACGGACGACACGAAGGCCCGGCTCGCAGACACGGCGTCCGGGCCGAGGCCACATCGACCACCGAGCTATGGGGCTCCAGGTCCGCGCATGAGCCGGCATCCGCGCGGCAGAAGCACCGGCTGATTCCAGCGAGGGCCGCGCGCGTGTGGGGACGCGTCCGTCGTCTCCCTGAGCAGCGCTGAGAGCCCCTCGGGCCGGGGAGCAGCAGGGGCTCTGCCCGCGGCGTGCCCACTGCCCCACAGCAAGCTGGTACGTGCGCAAAGGCAGAAACGCTGCCTGCGGCCGGTCCGTAAACGCGAAATCACACGACAGCCCAACCGTCCCTGGGCTCTGCCGCGACCCAAGCTCGCCGTGAATCTGTGGGAACTCTGGTGCCCCGTGACAGCCCCAGGCACAGCGTGGAGGGCCAGAGAAGAGCCTGTGTGCACAGCGGCCAAGAGCTAGAAGCAGCCGAGCGTCCATCGAGGGACGAAGGGCAAACACGGTAGGGCCCCAGACGGCCTCCCCTCGGGCGGCAGCGGCTCGTTGGCAGGGCCGCGGTGCGGGTCCCCAAGTGCTTCCACAGATGGACACACAGGGCAGCCCCGGGTCTCCGGCCAGGGCTCTGGAGTCCAGCAAGGGCCTGATATGTGGGCCGCGGGGTACACGAATCTGCAGCGGGCTTATGACGCAGAGAGAGGCTCGGAGACATGCACGGGGCTGTGTGGCGCACAGCTGGGTGAGAGGCAGTGACACCCAGCGGGGGCTAAGCGGGGCCCACATTCCCGTGAAGTCGCCACCCCCGGACCTCCGAGTGGGACCGCGTGCGGAGGCAGGGCCTTCCCAGGGTGACTAAGGCAAAGTGAGGTCACATCGGCGGCCCCGATCCAGTGGGACTGGTGTCTTCATTGGAGGAGATCAGGGCTCCGACGTGCTCCGAGGGACGACCCTGTGAGGACATGGCGGGAGAGGCCGGCCGTCTACACCGCAAACAGAGAGGCCTCGTGGGGGAGGGGCCCCCACGCCCAGACCTGGAGCCTCTGCGGGAGCGTGAGGACGGGTGTCTCTTCTTTCCACGATGGCCAGACAAGGGGTCTGCACCTGCCCTAGGGCAGGACGACCCCCCGCTCGCCATCCATTCTCGCCGCCCCTCCTGCCAGAACACAGGCCTTTCCTTTCCCGGGGACTGCCCGGCTGACTCACCGAGATGGACTTCTCCCTTGACGAACCACCCGACTCGGTCCGAAACCCACGAACCCAGTTGTCTTTAGAGAAGGCTTCCTGCGAGCTTGGTTCACGTGTGGGGACCACCGGCAGCTGCTTCCCCGACTGCCCTTTGCTGGGAGAGCTGGGTTTCCCGGGCGGTTTGGGTGGGTCCCCCAGGGTTCACCACCAGCTCCCCGTCATTCGACACGTTCGCCTCCAGAAGGAAGGAAGGCTCTTCCCTCATGAACACCTCAGCCATCCCCCCCGGACCACGCCATGGCCGGAGTGGACGTGCCCCTGCTGCACCGCAGGCAGGAGCTGAGCGTGCACACGGCCCCCTCCAGGACAGAGGGGGCCTCTTGCCTCTGGACATGGTCTCCCCGGGACCCCCCCCTTCCCCCCACTCTGAGCCTTCCTCACTCCCGTCCTTCCTGGGGAACCCAGCAGGTCCAGGTCCTAGCTGGGGCCGGCACACAGGTCAGTGGCCAGCGCGGGTTGGACGGACACAGATGAGGAGCGACGGGTGATGGTGGCCACAGCTGCTGCCGGGGGTCAGCGACTCCAGGTCCTCAGTCTGCCCCGCCACGTCCGCCAGCTCAGCGGACAGCCCTGTGCTCGAGCTGGGGACGGCAGGTGGGGACCACAGGTGCAGTCGGCACGGGACCCCCATCCCCAGCTCTACCCACCTCACTGGGGTGCTCTGGGAAGGTCACTGTTCCTCTCTGTCCATCGGTAAAGTGGGGACACCAGGAGTCACAGGGTCATTGAAGGTCAGCAGGTGGGTCCATGGGAACAGGGCTGGGCCCCTAAAGGTCATGTGGGATTTGCACACAAACTGCCCACACAGACCAAGGTCCCGAAGAGCAGCGGGTGCAACCGAGATCCGGGGACCAAGGAGGTTCCTGCAGAGACCAGCTCCTGAGCAGAGAGCTCCAGCCCCGCCAGCTCTGGTGCATGACACGGGAGAACCACCTGGCCCTTCTGACTCCGTTTCCTCCTATATGGGAAGGGTGCTGACAACCTGCAGCGGTTTACTTCTTTGCCTGATTAGCTCTTTATTGCTCACCTGTGATAGACTGTAAGTTGCATGAGGGAGAGCTGTGCTCTGTCCTGCCGGCCACTCGCCTCCACTGCCCACGACAGGGAAGTTTCTAAGTAATTGCTGGGAGGTGGGTAGATGGAGGAAACCAAGGATCTGCTGGGCTGGGCGGGCTTCTCTCCAGAGCACCAAGTGAAGAATTTGAAATATTCCAACATTTAGACAGTATCTGTGTTTGAGACACGCTCCACTCCGCTCAGGAGGTGCAAAGACAGACACACCAGCAGGGAGGGGCAGTGGGGAGGGGCAGCCATGGGGACCACATGGGAGGGCCACTGGGCTCCGAAAGCAGGGTGGAGACAGCGGCGGCCGGGGAGGGAGGCCAGCGGGAGGAGCCCCACCCGGACCGTGGACTAAGGACCAGGGTGGGCAGGGCTCCATGGACCGGGCTCGAGGGCCAGACGGAGACACACCCGGCGCTGTGCCCCTGGAGAGCTACTGACTTGTAGAGAAGGCCTGTCCTCTTGTTCCAGAAAACAATGTTTTCCACTCACATCACGGCCGGACTGAGGTCAAAGCAGGCAGACGTTTACAGAGCACGTCCATCTCAAGAGGCACAACCCACGAGGTTGAGTGAGAGCCGTCACCATGCGGAAGGGACACTGTTTCGGCCCCTCCCCTCCACCCCGGCAGCTGGGGCTTCACCAGGCAGCCTCAGACCCGGGGCCCAGGGCCGCACAGGCTCGGGCCCAGGGAAGCTGTCCCCCCAGGGACATGGGGGCCCCAGGGCGTCCTGGCCAGAAAGACACTATGTCAGGCATGTCCGGGCCTCTGACGGGCTTGGCTTCTGCACGCACGGTGTGTGCAGCGTCATGACGGGGAAGTCTGGCCGTGGCTGGCAGGAGAGCAGCCTTGTCCAGTTGTCGCAGATGGTGAGGCACGGACTCCAGCAGGTGCGTGGGCTCCTGGCGCAGCAACCCAGCGTGGGCAGGCAGGACCCAGCGCGGTGCACGCGGAGTCGTGGAAACAGGAATCGGGGCGGCAGGGGGAGTGAGCTGAACCAGTGCTGCTCTGAGGAGGAGCCGGCCCCAGGGCCGATGACTGTTCACCACTTTGGCCCCTGCTGGTCGCGCTGCAGTCTCCTGCCGCTGAACGTGCGGGCAAGCGGGACTCTGGGCCTGAAGCAGGGCCCAGCGGCAGGGCCAGGTCACTACTCCTGAGCGATAAACACTCCCGCTGCGCCTCACGGGGCGTCTCTCCGGCCAGTCTGGGCTCCATCGGCTCATCTTCCTAGCGCCCAGCAAGGCCGACATTGTGACTCGCACAGCACACGGCTCCCCCCGTGGTTTAGCCCACAGAGCGGACAGGCAGCCCCAGTGCCTGGACCACACAGCGCACCGTAAGCCCCTGTGCCCCTCACCCCCGGGGGGGCCGCACGGAGCCAGCGCTGGATGCCTGTGGCCCTCCCCCCCGGGGGTGCCGCACGGAGCCAGTGCTGGATGCCCTCAGACAAAGGGCCCTCATTTTGCACCTTGTGCAACAGATGGTTTTCCAGTTAAAGGAAACATGAGTCAGGACCCGTCTCGGTAAGAACCAAGAGAAACCCAGTGAGGAAAAGGGAAGGTTTTCAGGAGAAAACAGAAAGAAAGAAATGTCCTCCCACTTGAGCATTCAGTGGATAGTCCATCCCGAGGAGGCACCCCAGGGCCAGCTGGAAGACATCAGACAAAAGCAAGACCACTTCGTTAGGGGAGTGAAACGGCCCGTCCATGGGAGCGACTCCTGGCTGCCCACAGTGTGCTGTCCCACGAGATGGGGCCACAGGACAGAGACCCACAGCACAGCCGCCTGTCCCCCTCCCAGAGCCACCGGTCCGTGCAGGAAACAAAAACCAGACACACTCAAGTGCACACATGAACAGGAAGGACAGAGCATCCAGGGAAAATTCCATCAGAAAATATGTGGGAAATAGCAGTGAAGTGACCAGAAACTGGAAATTTGCACACATGAAAATGTGGCTGGAAGACAACTGAAAATTGGACCAACAGTCAATGCATTTTTTTTAAAATCTTTTAATTAAGGGGTGTCTGGGTGGCTCAGTCAGTGAAGTGTCCAACCTTTGGTTTTGGCTTGGGTCATGATCTCTGGGTCGTGGCATTGAGCCCCATGTCGAGCTCCACTCTCCCCAGAAAGCCTGCTTGGGACTCTCTTTCTCCCTCAACCCAGTCGTGTTCTCTCTCTCTCTGGAAAAAAAAAAAAAAAAAAAAGAAATTAAAAAGAACCTTTAATTTAAAAAAAACTTAAAGAAGTTGTTGCAACTCTGAAGGAAGACCATAAAGCAGAAATACAAGATCTCTAGGACAACCCGGACAAAGAACAGAAGAGAAAGCTGGACTGGCAAAAAAATTTTTTTAAAAAAATGAAAAAAACCTCAAAGAACTTCCTAAAGGAAAACTGGAATACAAAGATCACAGAAGAGTAGACATCCAACAGCACGGAAGGCAGAGCCAAGATATTTAGTGGATTTAAAACATTTGAACAGGAAAAGAAATTTCAAAACATCTTTCAATGATTAAAGCTATAATCGGTGACTTCACAATCTAATTTAGGCAGAAGCAGATGCAGAGCTAAATGAGAAATCATAGAAATTATGGGCAAACCGTGGATACTGAGGCAGGTCCTGGCCACAGGGTTAGAAGGTGAAGACGGCCGCCCTTTCGACAGAGGAAGGAAAGCTCGGGCCGCTTCGGAGTGAAGAGAATGAGGGGGTTCCAGTCTGAGCCACAGGGCAGGGGAGGGTTTGCTCAAGGTCTCAAGGAAAGGAAGGGTGAGTGAGAACTTCATGTCCAGACCACCCCTGGGGCTTCCCTGGCCCCCCGCAGGAGCCACCAGAAGGCGCCCCCGCCGCCAGAGACCACCGGCAATCAGCAACAAGGTTTAAGTGGGGTCTGGGATCAAAACACACAGATGGGCTTCGGACAGAGCAGAAAGAGAATGTCGCCTCGGTGACGATGGAGAAGCAACGAGCACGAAATGCGGGGAAGGTGAGAGAGGGCACGGGTGCAGCCCCGCGCTGGGCCCCTGCTCCCCGGTGGGTTACAGGTCTACGCAGGGTGGGATGTTCCAGGCAGGAGCTAGAGCCATGAAGAGGTGGGGGTGTGGATACCCCGAGCAGCACAGACACGACAGCGGCCCCGAGGGCTGGACCCACTGTCCCCTCGGGGCCCCTGCACGAAAGGAGATCCTGCGGGCGCAGCGCGACTCCCGGGAAGCTGGTGACGGGCGTGCCGGACAGCGGTCTGCAGTTACGGTCAAGCGACGCCGGGAATTGATAGGAAACGGGAAAACACAGCATTTCTGCGGAGAGATCTTCTAACTTCCGTTCGAACAGCACGTTGTCGAAGAGAAATGCAAACCAAGACTGCCGGCCTCGCTAAAAAGCCGGGGCTGGTGGACGGAGCGTGCTGGAGCCCGCGGGGTGAGCAGGGCCGGCCGAGGCAGTGCTCTCGAAGGACACAAGGATGAACGAACGAAGCGTTTGACCCACGGAGCTGTAAAACAGCAACATAAACCCCACCAAAGCGAAAGAAAAGTCCATAAAAAGTAAAAGCAGAAACGAATGAGTCAGATCGCAGCGGAAGGAAGGAGTCTGTCCGATCGCCGGTTCTTAGGGAACGTAGGGAAGACGAAATAGCAAATCATCTAATGGTGAGTGAGGGCCCCGCGGGCACAGCAGCCGACGGAGGAGAGGAAGGTCAGAGGCCGGAGGCGGAGAGGTCTGGGCGAGAGCTCCTGCTGTGTGTGAGCGCGCTGGAACCCGCTCTAACCCACGACTCTCCAGGCACGCGGCCACATGATCACAGACGTGCTGCCGAAGCCGCGGCCGGTCTGCGGGCACCCCCGGAGCCAGCCCGACTGCGCCCGGTCCCTCCTTTCAAACCCGAGGCCACGGCAGAGCCCTGTGGGCGCCAGGATCGGAGCATTTCACACCATCGTGAGTTCCCTCCGTCTCAGAACTTGGTCTCTAATCCCCCGGTCGCCTGGCAGGATGGATAGCTGGTTCAAGGGGAGGACAATGGGCCATGATGGCACAAACGTATGCACAGCGGAAACTGTGAAGATGACGCCCGTCCTCCAGCGTGCTGGCATCGGCTGGTCCCAGCTCCGGGAGCCTGACGGCATGGCAGCGGGACCCAGAGCCCACCCGGGACACCCTCCCTCGGCTCCCAGGCCCCTCACGCCCCAGGGGACATGTGCACAGGCTCCGCAGTGTCCGGTGCTGGCCAGGCACGTCTGGCTGGGAGCAGAAGAACTGCCCGCTGAGCCCAGCTGCGGCGGCCGGCACGGTGTCGCGAGCCCCATACACGGCTGCTACGGGGCTGACTGTGGGGTGCCGCAGCTAACCAGTCCGAGGGTGGGAGTTGTGGGACCCGCTCATGCCTTCATTCCTCAACAGACGAAGGCCGTTTGGCTTGTACGGAAGATCCAAGGAGATACAAATGCACTCCTGAATAGCCACCCTCTGGCCTTAAAAAAACAAAACAATTTCTGAAGCCCCGTGTGCCCCCCCCCCAGTCCTCTTCCGCCCCTGGGGGAAATGCCATCTTGGATTCTGTGTTTCCCCTCCCCTGATTATTTTTTAAGATGGTATTTATGTATTTATGGAGAGAGAGTGAGAGACGGTGCTCACAGGGGTGGGGGGTGCGGAAGGAGAGTCCCAACAAGACTTCTCACCGAGCGTGGAGCCTGACGTGAGGCTTGATCTCCCAGCCCTGAGATCGCCACCTGAGCCAAACCCAGGAATCAGATGCTCAACCGACTGAGCCACCCAGGCGCCCTCTCCCATCCCCTGGCTTTTTAAAGTCATTTTTCCACACCTGGAAGAACCCCTGCGCGGCTTGGACTGCCAGCCCAGTGGGCCACACCACTTTCCACTCGACGTGAGGTCCTGGGGAGCACTCCTGCTGACGCCCGGGCCGTGGTTCATTCCCTCTCGTGGCAGTGCAGCAGTCCCCCGTCTCAGCGCCTCACAACTGGTTGACCTGGTCCCGATGGACGTGCGAGGCTTTGGGCACAAAATTTCAAACATTGCCATCGTCTTGCATATGTCGCCCAGACACACACAGGTGCTGGTCTGCAGGGCCAGGCATGGGGACCCCCACCATGCAACACGTACACATTCTGTCCTTGTCTGCAGGGACTCGATGGGGGGCTGCTAGGACCACGTTCAGGGACACGCATCTCCAGCATCGCCCATCTCACTTAGGGGCTCTCTGAAGTCACAACCAGTTTCTGGTCCTCACCAGCCCTCAGCGCTGTCAGACTGTGGACAGGTTGGGGAACTCTCTCGTGTTTCTAGTTCCAGTTTTATTTATTTGCACTCAGCTGAGTACTGGGAGTTCCTCTTGAAGGTCCAAGTTCTTCCCTCATTTTTATCTTGAGTTTTTTAATTTTAATTTTTTTCATTTTTAGCTTATTCATCTGTTTCTCATTGACTTGCGGGAGCTGGTTACACACTCTGAACTCTGATCTTTGGTCACCTGGATGCATTGTGAGTAACTTCTCTCTCCTGGTGGCCTCCGTGTCCCATTCTTGGTGCCGTCTCCATGAATTCTAACGTAGCAGAATTTGTCAGTTTCTTCCTTATGTTCGTACTTCCAGGGTTTTGTTGAAGAAATCATTCCCCAGTCCAGGGTTGGCCATAGTATGTTCTCTTATGTTGTTTTGTCTTATGAAAGCTTTATAAATGTTTGTATTACTAGTAACCCCTTAATCCACCTGGAACTGATTTCTGTGTATGGAGTAAATTAAGAGTTCTTCTTGTCTCTTCTTCCAGATCTTAACCAATTTCTGCAGCTTTAGTTAGTGAACAACCTCTTCTCTTCCCAGTGACCTGCACTGCAGCTCAATAAAGATCACACACGCAGGTAAACTTTTCCATCACAATGTCCTCCTGTGTCCTCCCTCCCCCATCAGGACCTGCACTCCGGCCACCAGAGTCCAACTGGGCTCCGTGCAGTTCCCCTCCCTGGATGTCCACCGTCCTTGTGGAGACCTCTATGGCCTCCTTATTACCCTGGTGGCTTCATGACCTGTTGGAAAGATCTCCCAGATATATTGGATGCAGCATCTGTAACGGTCTTCCGTTGGCTGATACTGGCCACGTCATCTGCCACAGTGCCAGACACGGAAACCCTGCACAAACCCCAGAACCAGCCACTCTGCTTGTAGTCCCTGGTCCCTGGGACTATCACCTTCACCAATTCATTGACCACGATCATTTCTGGCATTTTGTTCTAAAACACAACCTGTCAAGCTCTTTCAGTGAAAGCTAACTCCTGGTCTTAGCCTAAAACTGCCTTTGCTTTACCCACACTCCCGAGTAGTTTAGCTGGGTATAGAATTCCTGACTGACAGTGACTTTCACTGAGCACATCGGGGACATCCCAACGCCCCCGGCAATCACTGATGTGGACGAGAAGTCGTTTTCAATTCTAGTTAACTTTATTTTGAAAGCAGTGTTTCTTCTCTCTGGTAAAGTCTATTACTTTTACATATTTGTAAGTGTGTGTGTTTTGATTATCTTATCATCATCCACGTTTCTAGCTGTGGGCGTGGGAGGAGGTGGGAGGGAGGCAGTATTTGCATAGGTGGGAATTGGAACCTGTGAGGCTCGTCCTGGTGGTCTGGACCCCTGAAGACGAGACTGTGCTTCCCTTGGGCATCACTCCTTCCCCCGCCAACCCCGCCTCTCTCCTGCGGGAGCTGCTCCCCTTGACGTGGTCCCTTATCCTCACCTAGGACCTGACATTTTTTCACCCTGGCTTCAAATTAGAATCCTTGTGGAGTTTTGGTTAAGTTTGGTTTTGGTTTGGGGCTTTTTTAGTGGTAGAGCGTGCATAACATAACACTTACCATTTCAAATGTACGATTCAATGACGATAATTACATTCACGATCTTGTGCAATTTTTACTAATTCCTAAACTGCTTCACGACCCCAGAGAGAATCTGCAGCCACGGGGCAGTAGCCCGCCATCCCCTCTCTCCCAACCCGGGCACCTCGCTCCTGCCCTCTGAGGGTCAGCGGTGGAGGCAGCTGACACGGGTAGAACCAGACGATGCTCATCCTTCAGTGCCTGTGTCCCTCTTGCGTTCCACCATTTCAATATGATCAAGATGTGTATTTGCTTCTATTTATTTTGCTTAACAGAAAACGCTTCCTTTGGCCTTGGAAACCCTCAGCTATTACCTGTTCCAGCCCCACCAGTGCACCGCCCTCCTGTCCCCCTTCTGGGATCGCAGCAGACACGGCTGGACCCGCTTCTTTGTCTCCCTTCCTGCGTCTCTTCCTTGTGAGGAGGTGACTTCTCAGACCGACCTCTGACTTCACTGATGTTCCCCTCCCTTTATCTCCACTACGCATTTCTTGGACCATCAGCATCTCTGTGCTTGCAGGAGGGGGCGGGGCTCAGGGTGGGGGCTTGTTGCCTGGCAACACCACATGGCCCCGCCCCCCCAGCCTCGGAGCTGCTGAACGGAAGGTGTGGCGGGAGACCAGCCCCCTCTGCCCCACGCTCTCGCTCACCCACAGCACAGGGACTCCGCTGTGCGGGCCAGCAGGTGGGGTCATCGGAACACCGAGGCCGTCACCCCCAGCCTCGAGGCCTCCCCCCTTGACCATTCTCCCTTCCAGCCGGAGCGAGCGCCCCCGGCTCCTGCAGTCAGTTCCTGGCCCGGGCTGGGGGCATGCTTGGGACCCTGGGGTGACTTTTGCTACTTGGCAGGCCTTGGGGTCGGTCATGCTGGGTCACTTGCCTTTGATGGTGGGACAGGTGGCTCTGGTTGGCAAGGCCTGGGTGTCAGCGGGGTGGGGCACAGTCCCTCCACCGCTGGGCACCGTCCAAGCGGCTCCTCGGCAACGCTTGATTAAACCAAACCTCCAACTCCTCTGCCACGGAAAAAAGGGACAAACACAGCTACAAACTGGGAAGGCTTTCTAAACGAGCATCTGCTGGAAGCACGGGGCCAGCAAACTCAATTACAAGCCTCTCCGGAAGCTGCGAAAAATCAATCTCCGTTCATCTCGGAAATAATGAAATTGTCCATATTCCTGCCCAAAATGTTGGCTCCCGGAGCTGTCCAGAGCCTGGCGGCAGCCCCACACCCAACAAGGTCCCAGGAAGACACTAGGGCACCGGTGAGGGGGTTGCTGTGTGGGGCCCGAGGGACACGGGCTGGAAGGCCCAGCGCGGCCACCACCAAGAGGGCAACGGGGACGCTGACAGTCGGGGGAAGAGAAAACCTCTCCCTACTGTCCTCCCTGACCACACGCTGCCGGGGCCTCCCCCTGCCGTCTGTTCCTGTGGACACAGGGAGCTCAGAGCCTCTCGCCTCTCAGGAAAGCAGCCAGGGAACACAGCTCTCCTGAGCCCCGGAGCCGGGCGCCGTGTACCATCGCCCCAGTGCCTCGAGATACCCCCAAGGCGGGGGGCTCACCGCATCACGCAGGCGGAGCGCTCAGCACCGTGGGAGCTCGCCAAGCCCACGGCTTCAGGGGACGGCCACGGTCCTGGGGCCCCACCAGCTATAGGGCTGGGGCGCCCCTGTCTGCGGAGTCTGGGCTTCACTGTCAGGGGGCGGGCGCCGGTGTGGGTGGGTCTCCGCAGCCTCAGAGCTGCGTGGCCAGCCGCCCGCTGAGCAGGCCGTCGTTACCACGGGCAGCGGGCACCCTGGAAGGCATGCAGTGCTCCAGGAAGAGCTCGGGGCCTGGGGATTCAGCAGGAAGCTGACGGGGGTGCCCCAGGGGAGGACAGGCCGTACCAGGCACATAGGTGAGCAGGACACTCCGCACAGGCTAGTGCCACAAGGACATGAGGCCGGGCGAGGGGACAAGGCCACTAGGTGGGGCTGGGGCAACCCTGGGAGCCTGGGAGCAGGTCCCGGCGCTGCAGGCAGGAGCAGGGGGGCTGACCTCTCACTGCCCACAGCCCCGACCCACAGCCCCGACCGTCTCACTGCGACCATCCTCCACCCCACCTCCGGGCCTGCCCGTGACTCCGCGCACCCCCACCCAGGGCCCGGGGACTCCAGGTCCTTCCTCCCCACTGGGACCTCGTGCAGTCGCCCCCAGTCCTGCAGCCCGGCCAGGAGGAGCCGGCAGGGCTTAGACCGCTGCCTCCCAGACTTGGGCAAATGGTTGTGATTCGGCACCAAGAGGCCGGTCTCCAAGGCGGCCTTCCAGAGGACGCGCTCATTAGTGAGGACAATTACAGAAGAAATTGATTTCTGGGCAGAAAATGATACCAAAAGACTTGGCCAGGTGGGTTAGCAGGTGGGAAGGAGGCGCTTTTGAAAAGCCAGAGGAGGGCTTCGAGAGACTAACGCCCCCAGGGAAGCAGGGACGTGCGTGGGGAACGGAGGGGGAGGCTGGACGGGGCGCGCTCGGCGGGGACACGGGTGAGCCCCAGACCTGGAGACCCTGGGCTCAGGCACCTGCAGCGGCCTCCCTCTGTGCTCAGCCCACTGGGGACAGCCTGGGGAAGCCACAGCTCGGCCGAGACCCGGGAGGGACCACTCGGCCGCACTGCAGTCTGGACGTCCAGGACCGTAGGCCGTAGGGGTCACGATTGCGGCTGCATGGGCAGGCGGCCTGAGGGACCTGTGGGCGGCCACAGAGAAGGGCTGTAGGAAGCCCTCAGGTCCCCGGGGACCGCAGCCACTCCCTGTCCCACCCTTTCCTGCCTGTCCTCGGGACTGAAGCCCGTGGTGCCCGCAGGGACCGAGAACATCCTGTGAATGGTCCAGAGGGGGCCAGGGTCTCCAGAGAAGACATTCGGCCGCGTACATTTGAAGATTCGGTTTATGACACGACTCCTGAGGCAGCAGCCTCCCTTCCGGCGGGCAAAGCGGAGCCCCAGGAGCTGCAGAGAAGGAACATTTCCTAAAGCAGGAGAAAGACCGGGAGGAAGGAACTTACCAGCAGGGAGAGCCTGTTTGGGCAGCGCCCCCTCGCCCCTCGGGAAGGCTCTGCCCAGATGGCCTCTGGCGCTGACCTGGAGTTCGGGTCCCCTGTCACACTCTGGTTTGCCGACGTCCCTCCCAGTGCGCCCATTCTTCTGCCTCCTCACCCAGAGCAGGAAGCCGAGCCGAGCCTGGAGTCTGCCGCGCGGACGGTGCCCTGGCTTACGGGGGGATCGGGCGGCTCAGGGGTCACCTGCTCATGCTTATGGATGGGAGCCTGGCAGACACACGCGTGCGGCCATCGCACACGCACGCACACACCTGGCACCCATGCCTCCACCAGGTACAGGGGCGTGGTGGGGGATCCCCGGCATCCCCGGCTTGGCGCTCCTAACAGGTGGTCCAGGGAGCTGCAGCCCCGACGCAGCAGCGGACGTCTTCTGGGAAAGGACCCATGGCAGAACCGCTGTGGGGGGGGTGGACAGGGGACAGACAACAAGCCCGAAGTTGGCAGGCGGAGACGTGCCACGTCTCCGAAGGGGTTTCCCTACATTACAGACTCAGGATCTGGAGGTCGGGCTACTGTGAGTCTAAGGTTGTGTTTTGTCTCTAGCCAAGTGTGAACGTCAGGCAGACGGGAGGTTCGGGTGCGAGATTTCATTCATCAGCTTCTACGGCGAAAAGCAGACAAAAAGCAGAATATCCCCTCCCCCCACCACGAACCCCCTCCTCTCCCAAAGAACCTGGCCAAGGGGGTCACAAGGTTCTCCCATCCCCCTCTCTTTGCCGCCCTGGGCCTTTAGGGACCGGGGTGTTCCAGCGCCCAGCCAGGGCCGGCCATGTGGAAAGCAGGCACTACGTCCATCCGATAACCTCTGGGGGCTGGGGGCGGGGGGCACAGGGAGAAAAGTGGGCTGGGGGCGTGTTTCTCCTCCATCTTCAACCTGAAGAGCGCTGGGGAGTGTTTTATAATGAAAGGCAAGAGCTTCCCTCCCCGCTGCTAGCACACATTTCTCCGGGAGCAAATACATCCCCACAAAGATGCGTGGGGAGGCCAGAGGGCTCCCTGGAGGCGGAGAAGCAGCCTGCTCCCAGGCCCATCCTCCAGGGCAGGCACAGGAGGTCCGCGGGCCCACGCAAGGCCTGCTCTCTCTGTGGCCCGTGGTCCGAGGGCTGGAGGACCCAAACAGCATTTGGGGGTGGGTGTGAGTGACTCAGTCTCAGGGTCGCACCAGCCAGCCTGGCCCCGCCCCCATCGGCTCAGGACGCTCACACCGGAACCGTGGCCTCCAAGCCTGGCTGGTCGGGAAGCTGGAAGCCGGGGGTCCTGCCCCCTGCCCACCCTGGGCCTCAGGAGGACCAGAGTCCAGCCCCCGACTCCGGCTGGTTACCCCCAGGAGCCCCACTGGGCCAGGAGCAAGAGCAACTGCTCCCGAGTCTGTCGTGGGAAACTTCATCAGATACATCGAGGGCCCCGCGACTCCAAAGACGCAGCCCCTGTTCAGTCTGGACTAAAGTCACCCCTCCCGCGGCCACAGCGGACACCCGGCCCGGACAATGGGGCGCGCACACGCCCCACGCTCGCGCCCCCGCTGCCTGCCCACGCCCGCCCAGCCGCGCTCTCCCGCGTGGGGTTTACTTGTTGATGCATGAAAATGCGTTTCCATGGAGAATCGTGATTGCTGGTTCGAGGACACGAAACACAATTTAACACACGTGTCAGGGACTTGTAGAAAATTCTGAATTTCTCAGGACTCCTCAGGAAACAGGCCGGGAGCAGCAGGGGAGCCCTCCAGGGGAGTCCGCACGTGTGCACGGATTTTAACCAGCGGCACCCCTCGAAGGGATCTCGCGAGCTCCCGTGGCTGCAGGTGCCGTGGCCGTGGGACCAGGCAGGTGTGTGGAAGGTGGACACTGCTGGGAGCTACTCGACCCCAAGGAGAGGGTCGAGCCCGGGCGACAGGCACCTGCCAGGACCCCGGGCCAGGACCTAGCCTGGTCTTCTACCAGCAATGGAGGGAGACCTCGGGGGGCACCTCAACACCAGGGGCCTCGCCCTTTGCCCAACATCCTTCTTCCTGCTCCCGTCCAGGGCACCTGGAGCCGCCTCCCACCCTGACACCCTCCCACGGCAAGTGAGGCCCCACACCTGCTCCCATCAGCACACTCAGGGAGGGCGCCACCTGGTCACCCCAGTCGTGCGTCCTCTGAGCTGAAGACGAGAGTAGAATCCTCCCCCCAGAGCCGGGTGTGCCGCTGGGACAGAGTAGGTGTTCCTTAACTGAGCGACTCATCCCACTCTGTCCCTGGGTCCCCAAAATAACGAATGGGGCCTCACTCTCGAAAGGGCGCCCACTGGCCAATAAGTCACGGGCTTCTCCCGTCAGTGACTCAGTCGGCATCGCGATCGAGGGCCGCACTGCCCCCGTACCCCGTGGGGTGCTGGACGACCTCTGCGATTCAGGGGGAGCCCAGAGGCAGCTGGGACAGGGCCTCCCAAGGGCCTGTCTCCTTGGTTTCTTCTCCCTGGAGCTTGTTTCAGTTTATTTCCAGAATGTTCTAAGTCAATCTGTCTAAAACACCTCTGCCTTAATTTTAAGCAACAAGCAGATTCCCACTTGCTAATCTTTTTTTTTTAAGATTTTATTTATTTATTTGACAGAGATCACAAGTAGGCAGAGAGGCAGAGAGAGAGAGGAGGAAGCACACTCCCCGCTGAGCAGAGAGCCCGATGCGGGGCTCGATCCCAGGACCCTGAGATCACGACCTGAGCCGAAGGCAGAGGCTTAACCCACTGAGCCACCCAGGCGCCCTCCCACTTGCTAATCTCAGGATGAGGACATTCCGGGAGTGTGGAAACGTTCAGGCAGGAGGACGCGCTCTCAGAGGGCCCGGGCCACGGACGGCGGGGGCCCAGGGCTCTCACAGACCCGTGGCCCAAGACACTGAAAGACACAAAAGAGCATCAGAACTCGTGGACGAAAAGAGCAGAAGGGAGACGCGAGTGAGGCGGAGAGACCGTCACCAAGGCTCAGCAGGCGACCCCACACCGGTGCCCGCAGGCCAGTGCCCAGGGTCGCGGCTCCGCACGGCGTCTGGCGGGGCGCCCACCCACCTGCCCGGAGCACGAGGGGGGATCTCGGGGCTGCTCCAGGCAACGCAATTGGCTAAACAAATGCATCCACATGCCCGTTCGTCCGCATTTCAAAAGACATAATCCAAATGACGGGGGCGGGGACAACTCGTGGGCTCCAAGACATTTATTACACTATTATTTATGAAGTGAATTTCAGAGCAGCTCCCGGATCCAGCAGTAAGGAAATAGGAAAATGACCGTGTGTCCATGTGCTCGGCACAAGGTCCTCTGCTGGGCAAAGTATTGGGGATGTGCTAACGGCAAAATGTTACATTACAACAAAATGCCTTTAGGATACAATTAAATCTGTGTGTTAAAAATCCTTCCTGGAGGAAATATCGGTAGAAGAGACGTTATCTTCGGTTGGTAGATCTATAGATGACTTAGAAAATCCTAATTTTAAGTATTTTTCAAATTCTTTCAAATAAACACACATCTCTTTTATAATGTAATAATGTATTATATATGTTTTAGTTGAAGCACAAAAATCATTTGTATTGCTAAGACTTATAAGATTTCAAGATTTGGGCCCTTTTGAAAAGTCCAGCTGAAAAGTCACCTGCCACGTTCACCTATGTCCCCAGGCTCCGGTGCCACTGGCTCTGAGGGCTCCCGGCTGCCCCTGGTGCTGCATGGCCCCTGGGGCTTCCCACCAACTCCAGTGAATGAGAGAATGTTCTTTTTTACATTTTTCTTTTTCTTTTTAAAGATTTTTATTTATTTATATTTATTTGAGAGAGGGAGAGAGAGACTACAGAGGCAGAGGGAGAAGCAGACTCCCCCCTGAGCAGGAACCAGACACGGGGCTCGATCCCAGGACCCCAGGATCTTGACCTGAGCCGAAGGCAGACGCTTCGCCGACTGAGCCCGCAGGTGGCCCTGAGCAAATGTTTTCCTGAGTGCCTGTTGCAGCCCGGCTCTGTTAAATGCATAAACCCTATCAAAACAGGCGCCCTCCAAACCGGAGTGGCCCAGACGTGGAAGCCACGAGAGTCTGCTCACTGGCTCACAGACCATCTCCCTACAAGGAAGGTAGAGCCCCATCCGTGTGTCCAGCCCTGGGTTCCCAGGGCCTAGACCCAGGCTTGGCCCAGAGGCACGTGGAACCACACTGAATGGATGTAGCCGTCATTGCTGTGGTCCAGGAGCGGCAGAGGGCAGCCTCCTGGAGGAAGTGTCAGCCACCACCAGGCCAGCACTCCCCCAGCCCACCCTCCACAGGGTCAGCACCTCCATCCACAACCCCCCACCTCGGGGCCCAGACCCGAGCCTGAGCTTTCTCTTAGGAGGGACATGGTCTCCCGCAGGGCATGAACTCCAGCCCAGACCACACACATCCCCTTTTCTCCTTGGGGGTTTTGGAGAGAAGGACTCACCCCCACCAGCCGCCCCTGGAACTAGAGGGGTGACTTGTGCTCAGTGGGTGGAAGGGTGCTTGGCCCCAGTGGAGCCCCATGTACCCCTAGGCTGGCCCATCTCAGCAGGCATGGGGCCAGCCTGACATTGTCCTTGATCTGTGCTCAGTCTGGCTGCCACCACCTCCTGGTGGCACCCAGGAAGGGGCTGGGCAAACCCCACATCCACACGGTTTTCTGTCTGGTTTAGGTGGACAGGCTCCCAGAGGGTCACGACCTGCCCTCACTCAGAGCCAGCTTCTCCCCACGGACGCGGCCAGGCAGTGAGACGTCCCCTCCTCTAATCAGGGCCCAGGCAGGAGCCCAGCGGAGTCGGAATCAAAAACAGACCCCGCTGATAAGGAGCGGAGGATGGCAGATCTCCAAAAGAAACACGAGGACCGTCAGCAGCACACCTCCAGCGGGAACATTTCTCCGCTTACGGGGACCGGTTTCTCCGGTTTCTCCAGTTACGGCCATTTCTCCGGTTACAGCTATTGTTCTAAAATGCCTTGCCGATGGCTTTGAGATCTCACATGCAGTAGAAGACCTCCTAGGTGAGTCACCAAAGCTGACATAAGAAGAGAAAGAAAATGTGAACGGTCTGTCGGAAACATACTGAAGCCGGAATTGAAAACCTTTCCTCAAAAAATGTTTTCCCGGGGGCTTCACCAGTGAATTATGCCAAATGTTAGGGAAGGAGTACTGTCGGTCTTACAGAAGCTCCTCCAGAAAGCAGAGGACGGTGACAGCTTCCCGATGCACTTGCACAGGCAGCTTACCTGTGATGCTTAAACATGATCCAGATGTTATGTTAGAAGTTCACATTTTAAATTTGAAAACTTAATTTTCAAGTGGCACAGGCCATTCTTCCTTAAATGGAAACCTCCAAACCAGGTGTGCGCCAGCCAGACCTGGCCGCACGGGTCAGTCCAGCTCACACGTGGGGCTCGGTCCCTGTACGTTGCCACATTGCTGCTGAGCTGAAGGGGCTGACAAGGAAATTTTCTGGAAACGCAAACACCCATCTGCCCCCTTCCCCCGATGACAGGCGCCGCCCTCGGGGACCAGCCACAGACCTGGAGAAAGAGGTGGAACCGGCTGAGCGTGGCTGATGGGGTTGGAAAGGCTCAGGGGGAGAAGGGAGGCGGACAGGTTCGTTCTCCAAGTCTCAGGGGAGCTCCCCAGGGCCACCTGAGCCGCACCTGTCGCGTCACAGGGCAGCCATCAGGCTGCGAGTCCTATCCGGACACGCCACGAGCCTCTGTGGCCGCTGAGCTCCTGAACCACGGCCAGAGCCACCAACAGGCCAAAACTGTGGGCAGATTCACGGTCACTGGACGTGACTCAGACACCGTTGAAGCTGATGGGTGTTTGCTTCAAAGTGAAATCGATTCTTCTGATAAACGTGCCAGTTCTTACCAGTAAGGATGTGACTGTTAAGGGAAAAGTATTTTGTGTGCTCAGTTCAGTTTCTGGAAAACGTGTATGCTTGGAACAACAGGAGTATGTGAATTTATCCTTTTTTTTTTTTTTTTTTTTTTTAGTATTTTATTTATTTATTTGAGAGAGAGCGCACACAGGCATGAGGGGGGCTGGGACAGAGGGAGAAGCAGACTCCCCACTGAGCAGGGAGCCCGATGCGGGACTCGATCCCAGGACCCTGAGATCATGACCTGAGCCGAAGGCAGAGGCTTAACCCACTGAGCCACCCAGGCGCTCCTGAATTTATCATTTTAGCTGTAAGTTTTACGAAACCCACACCAGATCAGGTGCGCCCAGTGAAAATGTGGCCTCCAAACAAAGATAGCCATAAACATACCGGACGCCGAGGTCTCCGTAGGGTAGAAGACAGTGGAGCACGGGCTGGTCACCCAGACTGGCCACTCACTGGGGTGTCTCTGCATACATTGAGCTAAATAAAACGCACCGTTGAAAGGAACATTATTTCTTCGTACTTTCCAGGGAGGCTGCCGAAAACAGGAACCTTCAGATGTGGCTGACGCTCCACGTCCGATGGCACTCCGTCCTCCCGCAGACCCGCACAGAGTCCCAGGCCGGACGATCTCAGGGTCGTGTGGTGGAAACACTCCATGCCCGCAGCTCCATGCCCCTGGCCTTAGCCAGGCGGGAGGGAGAGGCTGGTCCCCTCTACCATCTCTGTGCCGGGAGACCCTGGGCAGAAGCCCGAGGAGGAACAGCTGATTCCAGGCCTGGGCAAGACAAGGATAGGACGTGCCTTCAACGTCTTCCAGCAGAGAGAAGGCGTCCAAGGCAGCCGGGTCACACCGCACGGACTAGCACTGGCCAAGAGGAGACGGCGTGCGTATCAAGAGACAAAGGACAGAGGACAGCGAGGGGTAAACGGTCCCATCAGTGAGCTCGGTCGCAGCCCCGTGCCGGAGTCCCAACCACACCCGAAAACGGACAGACGGACGAAGAGGCGCAACCAGGGAGAGAGGAAGTGTCTCCTGGTGAGAGAGTCCCGGCCACATCCTGACAGCAGCGTGCGGCCGGGCGCCGGGTGCCAGGCCTTCACGGGCTGAAGCGCCACCAGCGAAACCACTGCGTGGGGACGTCCGCAGGGCAAGCAGCTCGGCCCGCTCAAGCAACAAATCCCGGCACAGCAGGGACAGCTCGAGGACCATCCCACAGCCAGAGCTCGCAGACTGCGAGGAGTTCCCCGGGGCCACGGCGTGGTGTTGGGTCCGTTATCAAAGGAACGAGACTGAGACAAGGTTAAAGCTATGCAAAGCCTTATTCTATGCCAAGCATTAGAAGGCAGACTGACCGGCCAGGGCCGCCGCCGAAGAGAGCGACCCCCTCCCGATCTCACAGGCTGGTTTTATAGGGCAGAACCGCAGACCCAAGGTACGCGGCTTCTGTTGCTAAGGCGTTTACTCCCGGGATCGATACCCGGAACCATCCCAGAAACTACAGGGGCATTGATTCCCGGAATGAAGTCCGTGGATGTAAACAACACTATGGCTACCTGGCAATATGGGGTCGCTCTGGCTAAGCAGGCCCTACTAGTTAAACAGGATTTAACATTAAATTGGCCCTCACAGCGGTTGTCTCTGAAGGGCGCTCCGGGCTTCCAGGCGCACAGTTGGGAACAGACTCTGCGTGAAGCCATCCGGGGTCACCTCCAAGTGGTCCAGGGCTGTGCCCAGGAGGGGTGGCCCTTGGGTCCCCAAACCTGCCACAAGTCACATCCCAGCGCCACAGACCACCCAGCACCACCGCAAGGGAGAGCCTGAGGTGTAGCCGGGCCCCGTGGCAGAGACGGGCCGCCCCGTGAGCAGACACCGACGGCCGCGGCGCCCGGTCCTCCCAGAGCCGCACACGCCCGGGTGGGGCCTCGGAAGCTGACGTCGGGTGTCTGGGCCACGGCGCAGGGTGCGGACCGTCCACGTGCGGGGCCACAGCCCTGCCGTACACTTCACGATGCCTCTCTATCACCTGGAATCGAATTCCCTCCCGCGGACCCTCTGCTACCGGGGAAGGAGGCGGAGAGTCAGCGCGACAGCCGCTCGCCCGCGGTGGGGACTTTGATCGCCCGCATCTGCTTGGAGGAGGCGGACGCTCCCCATGGCACCTCGCCAAGACAGTCTGAGAGGCATCCACAGTTTAAATGACATTCTCACCTTCGGCAAATAGATCTCTGCCTGCTCGGAATGGCGATGCTATCCTCCTGGCAATGCACCGCCCGGTCTCGTCAGGAAGAGGTGTCGGCTCTCATTACGCTCCTGAGGATAAATCCCACTTATCAGGCCCTGCAGAGGCCCGGGTCCCTGACATCCCATTTCAGACTCGCGCGGCTCCCCGCCTCCCCTCCTGTCTCCGCCAGACGCGGCTCAGAGACGCCGCCGGAGTGAGCCGCGCCGAGGAGACCGCGGACGGCCGAGATGCGGGGCTCGGTGAGCGGGGCGCCCCGTTCTGAAAGGTGATGTGGGGCCGTGGGAGGGGGACAAGCCCCTCGCCTGTGCGCTGCCTTCCGGGAAGTGGTTCAGTCCCAAAGCACAGTCCCCACGGCCCGGGAGCTCAGGTCTCGGACCCCAGCCTCAGCTCCTCCGGCGACCAGGGCCCGGGCGGGACAGGCCGTGTCTGCCATTCGGAGGGTCAGGGAAGGTCGCCTGATGAGCTGCTCCGACCTGGGTTGTTGGACACGCCCCCGAGTGCCTCGTGAATCGTTCCAAAGCAGAAACCACCCCCCGCCACCCCCCAGGGAAGGACTGGAGGAAAACAGTCCCCAAACCCCACCACCAGCCGCGCCGCTCTTTGCCGGGGTCAGAGAGAGGGAGCCGGAAGGGGTGTGCGGGCTCCCTCACAGGACCTACAAACATCGCTTCCCAGGCCTGCCTCCCCCCACCGCCTGCTGTCCGCCCGGGGGCCTCCTAGCCCGCGGCCCGGATCAGGGGACGGACGAGGGCTTCCACAGGATCTCCCGGGTGGCTCAGGAGCGTCCGCAGGAGGGGCCGGCGGCACGAGGCCGGGCTCTGACAGAGACCGCACGGTCCAGCTGGGCACGCACACCGGGAGCGGCCTGGCCCTGGGGGAGGACGGGGCCGCAGGAAGACGGGGGCGTGGCCGACGCACAACCCCTGGCCGCCAGGCAGACGAATGAGACGGTGTCCACGGCCACACCGGGGGCGGGGGCCCATGTGGGCCCAAGAAGCCTCCCGCCGAGGCCCAGCCCAGCCACCAGCCCGGAGCACCCACCGCCGTTTCCTAACTGGGCCACCGGGCCACGCCCTGAGCGCATCTGACTGTCTTTCCCCGAGACAGGGATCCTGAGGGCAAGGAGACCCGGTTTGGAGGCCGGAGTGGCAGGAAGCTCAGCCGCCCCTCGCTCCTGGTCAGAGCCGGTCAGAGCCGGCCCGGCCTGGATCTGTCACTTCTGAGCCACTCCCCCAGGTCATCTCCGGGCCCTGATTCCCGTCCACTGACGAGCCTGCAGTCTCGGGAGCAGAAGGGACAGAAGCCCGGTCACGGTCCCCTGAGGGTGCACTGGCGCCGGCCGTCCTGTCCAGAGGACACACTTTGCCACTGGGCTCCAGAGCCGCTACTCAGCCCTGCCTCAGTCTTCCCTCTCGGCACACAGACCAGGGAGGAGGCCCCTGCTGGGGCCATATCCATGTCCTTCTGGCCTCCGACCAGAGTCTGCCCGTGGAGAAGGACGGACGTCCAGCTCGGCCCAGGCCTGTGGCCGGAGGACACGCTGCTCTGTAGGTCAGCCTGGCTCATCGGGGGAGGGGAAGCGTCGAAAAAGCCCCTGAGGGCCACAGAGGGACAGATGCCGAGCGTGGTTCTGACCGTGTGCCTCCACCACGTCCCCCTGGGGCCCGGCCCAACCCCACACCCTCGGCTCCCGGGGCCATTCAGCACAGACCTGGAGAGCAGGGACTGGGGAATCAGACGCATCCGGGTCCCAGTCGTGACCCGCCACGGTCTTCTGGGGCGTCACGGAAGATCACTAAGCCGCAGCTTCCTGAAGGGTAAAGTGGGAGTCATTGTCCAGGGGCCGGCACATGGCAGGCTTGGCCACCGGTCGGCGCCGAAGGCACGAGAGCCACCCCGGCCACAGACACCCCCCCGAGCCGATCTGTCAGGACAACAGATGTGGTCCTGAGGGACACGGGGGACGTGGCGGGGACATGGAGGGGAACGCTGAGCCCAGGACCGCTGCGGGGATCAGGCAGAAGACTGGCCAGGGAGGTGGCCACGCGGGACAGCCTCTCTGAACACAAAGCCCCTTGTCCCAGCCCCTCCAAGACCAGGACACGCCTCTGTGACGTCCCTGCTCCAGGCACACGGAGGCTCCTGGTTGGGCTTTTCCTGTTCACCGTTGGGCCAGCTTGTGAGTGACGAGGGGTCACACCTCACCGTGCCGCGGTGTCCACGCCCCCTCAGTCCCCAGGCGGGTCCCCGGGGGCGTCTGCACCCAGGGTGGTTGGGGCTGGTGCAGCGCGACAACAGATGGGGCCCTGCGGCCAGCATGGCGGTGGGGACCGGGCAGAGGGCGACACCAGGGTCAGGAGGGCAGGACTTCCGGTGAAGCCACAGTGGGTGGGCTGCACTAGCATGGACGTGCAGGTTCACGCACTGGCAGGGTCACACCGACACACGTGCGCCGCAGGCTGACGGGGTCACGCGTACACACGCACATTGCATGAACACACACATGGACACAGACACATACCTCACACGCACGCACGCCAACACACAAAGACAGAGCTGCTGCACAAACACACACAGAGACACACGTATGCACGTATATTGACACACACGACCAGCACGTGCACACACGCGCCCACAAAACAACCCGGCACAAATACGCAGGCCTCACAAGCATGTATCCACACGTGTGTCCACACACCCGCATACTCACACACACGTACGCTGCACGTCACACACACGTACACACACATCCATCAGCGGCGCCCGACTCCGTCCCTGTCCCTTGCTTCAGAAACTCTAGGACAAACTAGGTTGCCTGGAGCCCCTTACGGCACAGAGGACCACGTCCCCCACGGCCGGAGCCGCGCGCGCCCCTCACCGCTGTGTCTACACCCTCACTTCCTTCTGGGGGCTGGGCCGCCGGTGTCTGCCTGATCTCGTGCCCCTGGGTGCCCGTGTTCGGGGGCCCGCCAGATTGCTGATTAGAAGACGGAATAATGCCGCCATGGTCAAGTGTGTCGTTTATTTAAACAGAACAGAATGTGCCACACTCTCTGGAACCCAGGACCCTACTGTCGAAGGCCATTGACACAAGCTGAGGTTTCAAGGTTCGCGGATGCTGCACGGAGAACTCCCAGAGGGTGTCAGCAAAGTTCACGGCTTCCTTTCACTTGGCTTGAATTAATCACAAGATAGAGAAAAATAAGTTCTATTTTTGAGGCTTTTTAAATAAAATCATTCTAAGAAACATACATTTCTTCCAGAGATATAATTAAATTTCCAGATTGCAGCATCCTCTCTCGGGGTCTGCGTCAGCGAGTGAAAGGAATTCGCTGATACGCAAACATCAGAAAAGTTTCCGCCCCCTTCGGAGCCTGCACGTCTACACCCGCGGAGCCCGGGCAGTCCTTCGGGAGCCGCAGTCAGGCAGAGAGCGGGGCGCGTCAACCAGGAGGCCAGCCGCGACCCCCACAATAGGGCTCCGTTCCTCTTCCTTCCCGGGGGGGCGGGTGCTTCTATGCCGTTCCGCTCGCTCAGGTGCCCGCACACGCCTGCTGTCGAGCGAAAGATCTTTCCTCCGTGCGTGTCTGGAAAATGGATTCTCCTCCGGGGCTGGGAGTTTCTCTGTTTCTGCATTTTCACTTAATATGTCACAGCGACACGATCAAGTGATTTACATGTATTAAACGTTATAATGTCCTGCTGGATTGGATTCTCTAGTATTTTTTTAGGATGTTACGTCTATGCTTTCAAGGAGATTAGACCACCACTTTTTTTTTCTGTTTCTGCAATTTATTTTCTGACCTGGGTATCAGCCAGATAGATATTTTCAAAATTAGGTTACCCAGATTTTTTAATTAGAGCATGGTCGTTATAAAAAGTTATAAAAATTTAAGGCAATACAAAATAGAAGGGAAGAATGAACATTTAGGCCCTCTGCAAGCTTGCGTCCCAGTAGAGGGAGGAACGCGTGACCGGGTAGGACTAATTCTGTCACCGCAGCATCAGGGAAGAGACGCCGACTTCCGCGGAGTTTTCGCCGTCCTTGGAAGTGACGGATTGCTCACAGTAGACGTAAAGAAGCAGCTGAAGCAGGCTATTCCTCCACCGAGACGCCTTTAAAATCCCACCAAACCGAAGCAGGGGGCGGAAGTGACAGAAACAGGAAGTTTGGATTTCAGGGGTGGCTTGTACTTCACGCCGCACAACTCTAGTCACCCCCGGCCCCAGCTCTGAGGACACCGTGCGCGTCCCCGCTCACCGCCTGAGTCTCGCGGGAGCACCTGCCAGGTCCGGCCGCCAGCTGCCCCCCCCCCCCGGCCACTGCCGCAGCCTTCCAGCCCAGCTCCCTGTGCCTCCGACCACGTGGCCGGAGTTTGCGGTCGCGCTGGCTTGACCTTCGTCACCCTGGTTCTTCCGTTGTTTTGATTCAACTAACATTTTCCTTCCGTTCTATGCTCTTTATCGTGGCAAAATATACACAACATTAAATTCACCATTTTAACCGTGAAGTGCAACTCGGGGGCACGAAGCACAGCCACACTGCCATGCAACCACTGCCCCCTCTGTCCCCAGAACATCTGCGTCTCCCAAGCTGACACCTTGTCCCCGTGGCACGCCGACCCCCAGGGCCTCCCCCGCCCCCCGCCCCCCCCCGCCCCCCTCCGCCTCTGTGAATCTGACGCCTCTGGTACCCGTGCTTCCGCAACAGCTCACCTCCCTCAGCAGCGACCCCAGGCTCACCCTGCTGCAGGTGTCGTCCGCCCCGTCAGGGCTGGGTAATATCCCACGTGCGAACCGACCTCGTTCTGCTGACCCGACCCTCTGCGGATGAGCACCGGGACCATCCCTGCCCGCTGGCTATTGCAGATAAGGCTGCGATGAATGCTAGTCGGCCAACACTCGCTCGAGCCCCTGCATTCAGTTCCTGGGGACACACACCCGCATACGCGGGTCGAACGGTAACCCTGCCTTCAGGGTTTCGAGAAACACCGGTGCTGTTTTCCGCTGCAACGGCGCCGCTGGGCATTCCCGCCGGCCGTGCCCGGGGCTCTCGGTTCCTCACCGTCACAGCCCTTGCTACAGCCTCGGGGTCACAGCAGCCATGGGAGTGGGTGTGACACGGTGCTCCTGTGGCTTGGATCTGGACTCCCCAAGCAGTGGTGCTGAGCGGCTCCTTCACGTCTTGTTTGGAGAAATACCGGTTCAAACAGTCGACCCTTTTCTAATCAGGCCGTCGGTTGTTGACTTGTAGGAGATCTTTATATATGCAGGATACTAAACCCTCGTCAGACATGTGATTTGCAAATTTTTTCTCCCATTCTGTGGGTTGCCTGTTCACTCTGCTCACCCTGTCCTTGAAGCACAAAAGAACGTCGTGTATTTAATTTTTGACCAAGTCCCGTGTATCCATTCTCCATTTCGTTGCTTTTTGTGTCATATCCAAGGAATTGTTGTCAGCCCAGCATCGTGAAGCTTTGCCTACATTTTCCTCACCGAGTTTTGCAGCTTTAGCTCTAACACAGGATTTGGTTGAGTTGATAATCAAGTATGGTGTCGGGTGAGGGTCCGACTTCATTCCTCTGCCCCTGGAGACTCCCTTTCCCAGGCACTGTCTGTTGAAAGACTGTCTTTTGCCCTTTCCCCATCGGATGGTCTTGGCAAAAATTACTTGACCGCACACATGAGGGTTTGTTTCTGGGATTTTGATTCTAGTCCATCGGTCCACACTCTGTCTTCATGCCACGTCACACGGTCTGATGACTGTGACTTCTCCTAGTAAGGCGTTGGTTTCTCAAGTACGCTGCGTGCCCAGCGGGGAGCCCAGCGTGGGCCTCAAACCCATGACCCTGAGATCAAGACCTGTGCCGAGATCGAGTCTGCTGCGCAGCCGACTGAGCCCCCAGGCGCCCCTCACAGTAAGTCCTGAAATCGGGAAATGTGAGTCTTCCAACATTGTTCTTTTTCATCAAGACTGTTTCTTTAGGATGGATTTGCCATTTCTGCAAGACACTGTCCCTGGGATTCTCATAGGGCTCTCGCGGGATCTGCAGATCAGCGTAGCTCTACCGGCTTCCTCACAGCGTCAGCCGCCAGTCCACGAACACAGGTGCCACTAACTTAGGCCTTGCACTTCTCCCCGCGGCGTGTGTGGCTTTCACTGCCGAGTCCTTCGCCGCCTTGGTTACGTTAATTCCTGAGTATTTTGTTCTCCCCGACGCTGCTGTGAGTGGAATCACTAACTTCCTTTTGGATCGCTCATTACCGCTGCAGAGAAACGCAACTGGTTGTTGTGTTGTTTTGCTCCCGCAGCCCTGCTAAACTTACAAATCCTAACGAGGTTTTGTGGGACCTCTAGGGTTTCTACACATAAGGTCACGTCACCTGCAAACAGAGATGATTTTTCTTCTTCTCTTCCTATTTGAATTCCTTTTCTTTCCTGGCCGCTCCGGCTGGAACTCGCAGGGCTGTGTTGAACAGGAGTGGTGGGAACGGGGGTCCTTGCCCGCCTCCGATCTCGGGGAAAGCTCTCCGTCTCTCACCGCTGAGCGTGACACTAGCCGCAGGCCGCTGTGTATAAAGCCTTTATTACGTGGAGATGGTTCCTTCTATTTTTAGTTTATTGAGTGTTTTTATCATGAAAGGGAGTTGAATTTTGTGAGAGGCTTTTTCTGCAAACATTGGCATGATCCTGTGTTTAACTTTTCCTTCTTTCTGTTAACGTGGTGTGTCATGTTGAAGTGTTTTTAGGTGTCCAAGCACCCCCACACCCCAGGAACAATTCCCGTCGGTCCTGATGCTCGACCCTCTGAAGAGCTGCTGAAGCTGGTTTTCTAGGGTGTCGCTGAGCCTCCCGCGACACTTGGAAGTGAACATGTTCTGTCTCATTTGCTTACCTTCATTTTCAGAAACACCAAATACGTACACTGGGATTCCTCTTGTATGTCTTCTGTCTCCCTATCTCCATGAGGTATAGGCAGTTAGTTCAGGACACAGACGTCCAGGTACCACGGCAGCACGGAGGACGGTCACCTAACCCTGTCCACACTGAGCCCTGGTCAGGGGGGCCCTGAGTGTCCCAAGGGTCCAGAGCAGGAGCTGGAGAAAGACCCCCATGGCCATGCCAACTCTGACCCCAGTAGGCTTCTCCACCCCCCACTCACCTGCACATGCCTCCCCTCCTCCCCCGACCCAAACCCGGCACCAGAACAGGGCTCCTCCCTCACACCCCCAGAAAGTTCCTGCTGCCTCTGGGTTGGGTCTGGGCACGTCGCCCCCTGGAACCAGTCCCAGCCCCAAAGCCAGCAGGAGCTCCCACCTGCACCGGCGCTACCTGCCCGGGTCTGGGGTGGGCGATTGGGGAGAGATGTTCCTCAGGACCCCAGAGAGGGTCAGATCAGGCTGGGGGGGAGGTCACCTGACAGGGAGAGCAGACTTGCTGTGCGGGAGCAGAGGGAGCAGAGAGTATTGGAGCGGAAGGGCGTCCTGGCGTGTGAGGTGAGGAGAGCGCAGGGAGCCGGCCCGGCCTAACGGGGCGCCTCGCACCAGCCCCGCCCTCTGTGGCTCAGGTGCGCCTCCGGGAAAGGTTTGGGGCCACTCGTCGGGGGTGTCCCCCAACTCTCCCCGGGAAGCAGCACCTGGAGCGGAAGGTCTGGTCCTGGGCTGACAGAGCGCACCCAGAATGGTGCTACCGTGTCCGTGGCACGGCGCGTGGTCAGCTTGACCTCAAGCCCCCATGACGGAGGGGCCTCATCACCCCTAGTCACAGATGAGGAGACCGAAGCGGACCTCCCCGTCCCGGCAGGTCCCGGGCCACCCTCCCCGGGAAGAGTGCGGGGCGCCGTCTACGCACCCCAGCGACACCCTCAGAGCTCTCGACTTTGGGGCGCAGACAGCCGTGCTCTCATTTTCAAACCATCTGAAGCTACGTGTGCGTTCGGAAGACCCAGCCTCATTCCCGAGGAAGATCTGCCGGGGGCGGCCGGGCAGGAGACCCGCGTCTGCCTGGGACGAGCGTGAGCACGCTGCCCGAGGACGGAGGCCAGCGTGGCAGGGAGACGGGCCTCAGACTGGGGTGCCCGTGGCCAGCACCCAGTCCGGGAAGGGCCTGGGCAGCGTGAGAGTGGCCTGGTGTCCACGACCGGCCCCGACCAATGTCTGGGCCAAGGACACCCCTGAGGCCGCTCCACTCTCCCGTAAGACTTGACCCCCGGCCGTCCTCACTTGGGGATCTCAGTGCAAGAGTAAGTCGGGGGATTTGCGGAGGGAGGCCGGGTGCTGGGGAGAGGGGGGGGCTGGTCCCGAGAGCCTTATGGGACAGCAGGACAGAGACCACATGTGCGGACAGATAACCAGCCCCCACCCCAGCCTCTGGCTCCCAGAGACGGAGGGCACTGTCTGAGGTCAGGGACTCAGGAAGAGGAGGGTGCTGCCCACAGGGAGCACAGGGACAGAGATGGAGAGGACGGGGTCCTGCATAGGCCGTGGTTCTCGTTGACTCTGTGCCCACGGCCACCGAGTGAGCAGCAAATCCCCAGGGTCCCAGCTCTTTCCTGCCCAGGCTAGGTGCCCACGAGACTGGGGCCAGCCCGGCCGGAGCCCAGCCGGGGCCAGCACAAGACTGGACAGAGCCCGAGCGGAAGGGCCGGTGGTTGCGGACATGCTGGGGACTCCAGCCTTGCTGGTGACAGAGACAGACCACGGAAGAGCAGCGTGTCTTTGAGCCAGTCGGCACGGGAGGGTGGCCCCAGACCTGGCCAGAGACGGAAGGAGCAAACTGTGCTGGGCAGCCTTACTGGGCTTCAGTTCAACGGAAGAAAGCGTTTTCCAGAACACAGAATTGCTCAGAAACGGACCAGGTGCCCGTGTGAAGGGGTGAGCTCCCCGGCCGCGTGGTGACCCCCGGGGCTGGCCGGTATTTCTGACCACACCACTTGGACCACTAAGAAGAGTGCGTTTCTGCCTGTAGGGGCAAGCGCACCTCACCGGCCCCCGCTGGGTGACCTTGGGCGACCTTGGGTCCCTGTCCAGCCCCGTGTCCTCGCTTACTCCCCTCTCGAGCCAGTCCTGCCGCAGGGGCTGAGTCTCTGCGGCTCTAGACGGAATCGCTCGCAGCTGCGCGTCCGTGTTGGCTCCGACCAAACCCACTCATTATATCCCCTTCCCAGACGGAAACGCACGGAAACGTGTCAGCGACTTTGACTTGGTTGCCTACGACGCAGGATGAGGCCAAGCGGCAGCTGGTTTCCGGGCGAGCGCGGACGGCAGGTCTGAGTGCCCGCGTCACTTTCAGCTGCAAATCTCGTTAGAGGAATTCTCTTGTTCTGTGAAAAAGAAGCAGTGCGTCGACAAATTCCTCTGCCTCGAATTCCCAGGGCCTCAAAGCTCCCAGAGTCCTCCCTCTGCCCGGAGGAGGGGCCGCTCCCACCAGGCCACCCCGGCCCCGCAGGCGGGAGCAGGGCCCGGTCCCTGGTCACAGCCCCAGCCTACCACTGCCACGGCAGCGGAGTGTGGAGGTCCCGGGGCCCCCACACGTGGGAAAGCTGCCCCCCATCACGGGCCTACCCCTCCCAGCTCACGCCCCAGCCCCCGGGATCGGGTCACATGTGGCATCGTTCACGGCTAAAGGGGAGACCTCTCCGCAGACGGGCCTCCCGCTGTCGGGTAACCCACCGCTGCCTCCCTCACCAGGAGCCCCTCCTTCCAGACCCCGCAGCTGGGGCCCCACCGCCCTGCCGCGGCTTCCCAGGACGCCTGTGGCCCCAGTGGCCCATGGGCTCCTCCTTCTCCTCCAGCGCGAAGACCCTCCGTCCACCTCCCTTCTCGGCGCTCTCCTCACACACCGCCTCCTAGAAGCCTTCCTCGCAGCCCCGGCACCTCCACACCTGGCTACACCGCCTTCACCCCCCAGCCCCTGCCAGGCGTTCTTCCCGTCCCAGGAGCTGATTTTATACGTGTCTGGCTCTCCCTCTGGGTGCCTGCTACAGCTCCCACACCCAAGACTGGGGCCAGCAGAGCCCCAAGAAGGGCACCAACCTAGGAAGCCTTCCTGGAGGTGGAGGTCTCAACATGGACCTGGCAGTTTGAAGAGGACGCTTACACTCTGAATTCAGGTCACATGAGTAATGGCGGTCATAACTCCGTGGTCTGCTGGACCGGTGGGCACATCGACAGGAGATACCCTGAGGCTCATGTGGGCAAAGGGATGTGCCCGGAGCCATGGGGGCAGTCAGCAGTTAGCCCAGGGTCAGGGGCGGGGCCAGGGTCAGGGGTGAGGCCAGGGTCAGCAGCTAGCCCAGGGTCAGGGTCAAGTCCAGAGTCAGGGGCTAGGCCAGGGTCAGGGACTTGGCCAGGGTCAGGGCTGGGCCAGCATCAGGGGCAAGGCAAGGCCAGGGTCAGTATCGAGGCCTGGTTCAGCAGCGACGTCAGGGCTGGGGTTAGGCCAGGGTCAGGGGCTCAGCAAGGGTCCGGGCTAGACCAGTGTCGATGCTAGGCCAGGGTCAGGGCCAGGCCAGGAGCAGGGGTGAGGCCAGGGCCAGGGCCAGGCTATGGTCAACAGCAAGGCCAGGGTCAGAGGCGAGGGGTGGGTCTAAACTAGTCCATGGTCAGGGGGGAGGCCGGGTCAGCGGTGAGGTCAGGTCAGCAGCTCGGCCAGGTGAATAGGCCGATGCCGGAGAAGAACGGGGCTGCCCAAGTCCCACCTCGGAGCTCACAGAATCAGACCCGCTCTGCAGGACCAGGATCTCCCCATTTAGTTCCAGCTAAAGGCTGACCTGGCCTCTCTGTCAGGGGTGCTGTCCTCAGAACACATCAGTGTGTGCCCCTAAGAGGACACTGTTCTGAGCATCCCCGTGAGGATCAGGGCTCAGTCAGCACCTGAGTCAGGAGCACCCTCCTCACCAGGAGACTCGAACCTGACACAGAGGTGTGCGCTCTGAGGCTTCGGGAGCAAGAAACTAACAGGTGTGGGCTAGAGCTCATCTGTTACCTCTGAGTCATCCAAAGCCAGGAAAATTCAGTCTCCCCACATTCTAAAGAGCAAGGGAGTGGGAGTTTCCAGTGGGGAGGGGGGACAGGCCTGGGGTGGGCAGGGACAGGGGGACAGAGCTGGAGACATGGCTGCGGACACAGCCAGGGAGGACTGGGAGCAGGGCCAGGAGGGCAAGGTCAGGGGCAAGACCTGGGTCAGGGTTGGGAAAGGGTCGGGGTTGGGGGCAACAGGGCCAAGGTATGCAGAACCGGGGGGCAGGGCCCGGGCGGGGCTGGGGAAAGGGCTGGGGTGACAGGGCCAGAGTCCCCTTTCCCCCGTGTCATCTGACATTATCCGCGTGGCGTCTTCAAACGGTGCAGCCGCCCTAACCACACCCAGCCTCCCTCCCAGCCCCGGCCACTCCAACCCCACAGACGGCATTGTGTCAGAGGGTGTGGGTGCCACGTCCCCTCACTCAGTCCCGGAGGAGGGAGGACACCACCATGGCAGCGTCCTACAGGAGAGAGCCACCCAGACAGAGGCCCAGAGCACCCTCCTGCCCCAGTCCTTGTTGTGGGACTCGGCAAGTCACTCAAACGTCCTGGGCTTTAATCTTCATGCCTATAAAATGGTCACGGGAGCAGCAGAAGTGACCCATGGAAATCCCTTGTCTGGGACATAGTGGTCCGAAGTGACCCATGGAAATCCCTTGTCTGGGACATAGTGGTCCGAAGTGACCCATGGAAATCCCTTGTCTGGGACATAGTGGTCC